>NW_027449298.1:0-40977 GCF_964194025.1 Convolutriloba macropyga
TTAGTAAGTTTATATATATTTATATATATCCCGACATAGCACTTGAAAAATTTACCGGTTTAGACCCATCAGAGGACGCACAAGACTTTATCAACCTTATAATAAGAAAAATACAATTCTCTCTCGGAACTAGACCAGCAGCTGACCCTGACCAAGCCGCAGTTTATGATGCTAGGCAGAGAGCACTTTTCGGTTCGGTTTTGCGAGGACCCGCCGCGCAGTGGTTTGAATCATTGAATCCAGCATTAGCGTGGAATGACATCCGAACGCAATTCATAGCCAGGTTTACAGCTGAAAAGGATAAGTACAGAAAACGGCTTGAAGTAGAAAACTTAAGGAGACAACCAGAAGAGCTAATCAAAAGTTACATACACAGATTAACCAAAACAATAGAAAAAGGTTGGCCGGATCCCGATTTCAATGAAGCCTTCAGAGAGGGAAAAAGTATGGAATATTTTGTTAGAGGACTAACACCACCCGCTCTAAAACAGAAAGCACATCAATTTCTAATCGAAAATGTAGGTGCCACTTGGCAACAACTTAGAGATCATGTATCGACTAAAGTTTTGAGTTTTGCAGTGAGCAGTGAATTTACTGGTACATCATCCAACAGCATGGATAACAAATTAGAAATTGAAGGTCTAAAAAATCAGATCAGGGAACTAACAAGTTTAATGAAAGACCACAAAATCAACGCAACATATAATAACAACAACCCCCGAATGAACCAAAATCAAACCAGATTTTGCAAATATTGTCGAAAGTCTGGTCACACAATTGCATACTGCTACAAACGCAAAGAAAATAAAGAACAAAACAAACAGCCTCCGCAAACCAGAGATAAGTTTACAGATAATTATCGTCAAAACCGAGGTAGATCACCAGGACAGCAAAGTCATTACCCGAACAATAACGATCGAAGAAGAGATAATTATCCAAGTGAAAACAACAGACAACACACTCCTAATTATAGGAATAACTCTCCTCATCCATCCAATTAAACTTCATCAAACCGACATCGGTCAGGTAGTTACGACTCTCGAGATAGACAAAATCAGAGAGATTCATACAGGTCTGATAGAAATAGTAGCAGAGATAGACCAAACAGTGAGCAGAGATACAGAAATTATTCAAACGAACGAAGCAATGATTCAAATAGACAAGGTAACAGACCTAACAGTGGCTATAACTCACGAGATAATAGCCGAGAGCGAAGTCCTAAAGTGCACTTCATGAACAATAGCTCTAGTTCCTATTTCAGCGATGATGAAAACAATCATGCTAATTTAAACTAGACCAGTCTCCGTCACCCTCTGAAACTAATAACACTAATAAAATCATCAACAAACATATTTATATTAACTTATACCAACCCGTCGGAGACAAGAATAAAAATAACGGTCTAGAAACCCAGTTCCTTCTTGATACAGGTGCAACCAGTTCTATTATTAACTACTATACATACAGTGAAATATGCAAAACACAAAAATTAGATCTTGTCAAAATAAAAACTAACACTGTAGCCGTTAACGGAGAAAAACTAAAGCTCTTGGGATATATTACTTTCAATTCATCATTCGACATAGAAGGAAAATACAACGTGAAAATAAAAACATAGGTTTCAGCCAAAGACGGATGTAAGCCAAACAATTTGGGAATGGACTTTCTTGATAGCTCTACAAAATCAATTGATATTTCAACACCAAAAATTGAACTAAAAATTTATCCCGGCATTTTCATTTCACTTAGCAGATATCAAACTAAAAGTTACCCCTATGTTAGTCTCTACAAAACGGTTTTTATGGACATCCAACTTCATCTAGCTCCCCAAACAACTCGTGTCATCACCATAAAGCCCACTAACGAATTTTTCCGAAAAGGAACATCCTTTATTATTGGATCAGAGATACAGAAAAAAGGTATTTATACCTATAATGTAAGATGTTTCCAAAAGGAAAAGGAGTTACCTATAATGTTAAACAATCCGCAAAATAATAAGGTTGTCATTGCTAAAGGCCCAATAGGTCACACCTTAGAGGACATCCAGATTGAGCCAAAGAAAAACTTTACAGTTGTAGACAATCTTGCTTTTATAGACCATCTTTTGACTAGTGAGACCGATTGGAATCAAGTTTTTCATGTAAGTGAAAATTGTGTTTCTCCAATAATAAAACCTAACTCCGAAAAAACTATTTCAAATCACAAAACTAATAAACAGAAAAAAACTGAAAAACGTAAGCGTGAACAAGACTTTACTGACAATTACGAATTAGAAACTGATTTCAGTGACGATCTAAAAAATTTAAAACCCCACAGTGAAAGAGAGGATAGTTTGCGACCCATTGAGGTTAAACCAGAAATAATTGGCCGATTTTCAGATACAGACCAAACTTTCCTTAAAAAATTTGATTTTAGCCAATCAGACATCTCTGACCAAAAACTGTTACAGTTATTGGAAACACTAGTTCTTAACAAAGACGTATACTCACAACATAAATATGATGTTGGAAAAATTAAACAAAAATTCAACGTAAAACTATTGCCCAACGTCACGTTGTCAAAACAAAGACCATCCAAAGTACCCCTTCATTATCAAGAAAAACTAGAAATTCTTTTGGATCAGTTGTGCAAAACAGGTATTATCCGTGAAATGGGAAACGAAAACGAAATGGGTTCCGAGTTCATTAACCCGATAAAAATCCTCCCTAAAGGAAATACCATAAAACTCGTAATTGACGCACGTTATCTAAATTCAATTACTGACCTCAGCAGATATTCATGGCCCCTAGAACCAATAGGAAGCCTATTGACTAAGCTCAAAGGGAACTACTTCACTACTAGTGATTTGTGTTCAGCTTACAATCAAGTCCCCCTCACCGAGGAGACAAAACAGTTAGTAAGTTTTGTAATTGGTTCAAAACAGTACACATTTGAAAGAGGTTTTTACGGCCTTTGTGGTCTTCCTAACTTCTTTAGCCGAATAATGACTATTCATTTTGCACCACTAATAAAACGAAAACAAGCCATAACTTACATTGACGACACTATCATGCAAGCTCAAACTGAAAACGAAATGTTTGAAATTATTGAAAACTACCATTTATTATTAAGAAAAGCAGGTTTAAAAGCGCAACCCGAAAAAACTAAGTTTTTTCTTAGAAAAGTTCAGTTCCTTGGCCACATTGTAGGCAAAGAAGGAATTCAACCAGTCAAGAAAAGGGTAGCAGATCTCAAAGCCTTGAAATCTCCAGAAAACAAACGTGATGTAATGAGAGTTCTAGGATGCTTAGGGTTCTACAGCATGTACATAAAAAACTTGCATGTAGACTGTAAACCATTCTACGACTTAACCAAAACCGAAACTAAGTTCGAATGGACAGCGGAACATGAAAAACTTTTCCAAAGTATAAAAGACCGCATTAGTGAGGACACCATACTAGCTATACCAGACACAAAACATCCTTTTCACGTTCACGTAGACACCTCCTCAATTGGCGTTGGCTCTATCCTAGTACAGGAATTTCCTGAAGGGAAGAGAATAGTGTCATTTAATTCCAGAATTTACACTAAAGAAGAGCAGAAAATGAGTACCACCGCACGTGAGCTATGTGGTGTAATTTCAGCACTTCAAACATACGAGCACTACATAATTGGCTCGCCATTTCCTGTTTATGTTTACACGGACCACAAACCACTAATGTACTTATGGGGAAGACGAGGGAAACTCTCCCATCGTTTTCTTAGATACCAATTAGTGATTTCACAGTTCCAAAACCTAAAAATCATTTGGACTGAAGGAAAGAATCTAGCTTTTCCCGACATTCTAAGTAGAACCGTAAAACTGAAAGATCTTGACAAACATCAACTAAAACACAAAAAAATACCAAAAGACATTTCGTTCTACGACCAGAATGGAAACGAGGAAAAATACTTCGTTCTCCATGACAACGAAAAAGGCAATGCCGACGATTTTTACCCAATACTTAAAGAAACCAAAACAGGTCTAGCAAAGTATACATTCAAAAACGACCAATTGACACAAGAACGTTATAAACCAAGCAAAGCAACAATTTGTGGAGTAACAAATCTTGTCGACTACTTCTCACAAGGTTCTGCAATTAATCATTTTAAAAAATTAAACGATCAAAAACAAACAGTGACTCAAATTGAGACCAATGAATTGGAAAAAACTTCTAACAATTCCTTTTTAAACTCAGGAGAGGCTAATAGCGAAAAAAACTCTCCTTCAAATACAATTATTGAAGCAAATAATGAAAATTTTTGCCAAGTAATTGATGATCCAGACCATGAAATTCTTACTTTTGCTGAAATCTTTGCAGCACAAAATGCAGAAGAGGAACAAAATAAAACTTCCTTAACAAAACAATCACCATTCCCTGAAAAACTTTACGAAAAAATGGATGCTAAAGAATTGATCTTGAAACTAACTTCTTTTGCAAAAAATGTTGACCTAAACACTGAAGTCCTATGTGAAGAACAATTGAAAGACCCAGTATTACAACAAATACGCAAGTTTTTTCTGAGTCAAAACAAAGATCTGAAAACCATTGAAAATCGCCAATCGAAAGCTATAACAAACTATCTCAATAACTTTGAAAATTTATGCATAATTGGAAACCTACTCTGCATCAAAGAACAGACAGACGATCCTAACACTGAACTAATCAAAGTTTGTGTACCAATCTCCCTATTCATCAAAACATTTAATTTGGCCCACGACGATGTGTTAGCAGGACACATTGGTTTAGATAAAACTCTTGCAAACATAAGACGTTTTTTTCACTGGCCCGGAATGTACAAATGGGTTAAGCACCTCATAGCCAGCTGTCTTGACTGTCAAAAAAATAAACAAAAACGGAAAGATATATACGAAGCACCTTTAGAAAAATGGACCGACACAATACCATTTCCTTTTCACACGGTACACATTGATCATAAAGGACCTTTGAACCCACCGTCAAATGGAAAACACCATTGTCTGGTGATTGTAGATTCATTTTCGAGATTTATTCAAGTTTACCCCGTCAGGTCTACGGACGCATTTGACACCATTAAAGCGTTTGAAAAATTCATCCTGTCTTTTGGGATACCTCAAAAATTAGTCTATGATAAAGGTTCAGCGTTTATGAATCAAAACTTCACTAGTTGGATACACGAACTAGGAATCACTCCAGCCCCAAGAACCGCCTTCTCACCATGGACGAATGGAAAAGTTGAAATACAAAACAAACACTTAGGAGCACATTTTAGGATGTTTTTAGAACAAGCCGGAGGAAAATGGGATGAACTTGCCCCGAAGTTTGCTTTTGCTCACAACACAGTACCTAACTCAAGTACAGGAATTTCACCGTATGAAATAATCTTTGGTCAAAAGCCTCAAATTCCACTCTCACTAAAATTAGGATTATTAAGAAATTCAAACCTCACATGCAATTCTGACTTCTGTAAAGATCTACCATTACATAGACACACACTGCAAAAATCTGACAACAAAGAAATTGACAAATTGTTGAAGCCAAAAATAGAATCTTCACTACTAAGCCGTGAAAACCAATTTAAACAAATTTACAATAGCACTTATAAACACAGCCTAGCTCACAACGCAAAGGCACATAAACATCGAAATAAACACAAATTGGGTAAACAACTAGAAATTGGACAAAAGGTTCTGATGGAAAACCACAGCATAGAATTAGGCAAATCAAAAAAACTCCAAGAGCTCAGGTCAGGCCCATATACGGTAGTAAAGAAAATTACAAACGTGAATTACGAAATAGAGCTTGATAACGACAAAAGGGTTAGAAAGGTTGCACATAGAAATCATCTTGTTGAATACTACCCGGCAGAAGAGACACTTCCAGATCTAACAGTTGAATATGGTATCAATAACGATTCCTTAGAAACCTTCTACGAAAACTTGAGGAGTTCCCAACTAAAAAAACTAAACACACCTGTCAACAGATATTCCTTTCAAATTCCTATGCAAACAGAATTCTGGCCTATCACCGACTTTGATCGAACCCCTGCTGATTTAGATAAAACACCAACAAATTTTGATTCAGGCTTCATAGAAGGAAGCTCCTCTGGCGCAGTAAATGAACATCTCAATAGGAATATTGAAGTGATTAGGGAAAGAACAAGGAGTTCAACACCACATTCACATGGGCAAATCATACGCCAAACTAACCCAGAATTTAGTCCATTGCGTTCCAGTAACCCTCATAATAATACTATGCCTAATCCAAGTAACAATGCGGAAAATCGAAGAGTGTCAAACAGAAGAAAACAACAGACTAGCCGATATCAGGCTGGCGTCACTTAGTTTTATATGTTTCAGGTAACGGAGAGACAAGTCCAACATTACTGGACCAAGTCACAAACCTTTATTTTTACCTATTTTTTTTTACTTCTTTTATAATTCACATTAGCCAAAGTTAGAGATAATCAGGCATCTCTACGCAAAAAAAAAGAAAAAAAAATTTAAATAAATAAATAAATTCTAAAATAAAGTAAGCAAACTTAAAATGCTTAAAATTCCTAAAAATTTTATACTTATCTTAAAATTTATTTCTTTTATTTCCTGCCTTCCCTCACAGTTTGACCAAAAAATAGACGAGCTCAATGATGTGTCGCACAAGTTGCGAGTTATACATTATGATTGCTCTCAAATGAAAGAAAACAAAGTGTACTCTTTAAACCAGGTAGCGCCATGTAGTATCAGCCCTGAAAACATTGACATGCGCAACGTTAGAGTAACTATTTATCAACGGTCTTATCGCACATTCGTAAAAGCTGTTATGTGTTCCGTTAGTGTGAATGTTTTAAAATATCACTGCGGTATGTTTTCTCATTCATCAATTGTCCATGACGCACCCTTAATTACCTATCATCTAATTGTCTCACCAGAACAATGCAAACAAGCGAACAGAACGGGAAAACTTTCAAGATAAATTTGACATTGAAATTGAACTAAACAATAGGAAAATTTCATACAAAAACTATGGAGCCGACCTCGAGGACGATTCATCGACCTCATGCGACGATAGTGGCGATATAAGCCATTACTCTTTTGAAACTCTAATGCAGGAAATTTCGTTAGAAGTTAATGTTCAAGACAAGTCAGTCTACAACACCCAAGGGCAGAAACTGCCGTGTGCATTGCACGAAGGAGGATGTGATTCCACATCTTTAGATCCATTTGCATACTCTTGGGACATTCCCGAGAATTGTCTTGTTTTCAAAAAATTTACCCAAGATGCCAAAATGATAAAACATGACATTGAAGCCGGAAATCCTAAGTACTTTATTGTTAGCGACGAAAAATCAGAAGTTCCGTATACAGGTCCAGGAACCCATAAACCTGCCCAAATGGATATTAAGTTGCGAGTCTTAGACCAATCTGAAACATTGTGCGGTAAACCAGAACCTTTGTACAAAACTAATTTGGAGTCTCTTTTTGTTTCTTATTCAGGTGGCTTTAATATGAGGACTGGCAAACCTAATGATTTAAAAAGTGAACATAGTTATCACAAAGTTACGGTAGCATCCGGTACAGAACTGAGTTGGAACGGGTACACTAGAAAGGTAAAAGATGACCCTCATCACTCTCCTTCACGTACACCCTGGGCCCATGTAGGTGAAGACGAGCTAGATTATGAGGTTCACTTAGCCGCTAAGCTGGATTCCATTATTTATCACAACTATTTGAGGATCAAGCAATCCTGGCATAATGTTATTATGAATCAGTGCGAACTTGATAGAACTCAAAAACAAACGATTTTAATGTTAGCCCTTCAAAACAATAGGCTAGCTGGTTATATGCTAACAGGCAACCGGTCTATGTTTCTGGACACGGACGGTAGCATCGGTTGGCTATACCACTGCCCAAAGAAAAACTCGCCATTAAAAGTTCTCGAACGCTGCTACGATCGTATTCCTATTCATTATAATGATCGAACAATGTTCGTCGATCCTATTACTAGGCAAACATTTCCTTTTGCCAATGAAGTAAAATGCGTTGGAGGTTATAAAAATGCCTACCAACTTGACCTAGATAATGAAAAATCTTGGTACCATTTGATGCCTGCCCCTCTTCCATTCAAAACTCCTTTCTTGTTCTCACCGCTTTCAATTGGCCATATCATAAATTCAGTTGGCTATGAATCCCAACGCGCAGGTATCTATACTCCTAACCAATTAAAAGATTTTTGGGACAACATTCTGCACAGTTCCGCTTCCAAATCAGTACTTCAAAAAATTTCACATGAAGTTCTAAGTTCGAGGGAAATTGACTACAGTGAGAAAGATATCTATTCCTCCGCAATGGGAATAAATCGTCAAATTTATCTCGATTCCCTACTGTCCCCGAACTACTTCGTGACACAATTTACGGGAACATTTGGTATAATAACGTATTATCTGGAAAAACTTGGTATTTATTTTGCAGTTTTCCTATGCATAAAGTTCATACTTGACGTGATTACCACAATGCTAAGAGCTTTCGAAATTCACAAAATGTCAAACAGAACCATAGGGTTTTGGAAAATTCTCTTAGGAGCAACATACAACTTATTTGTACTTTCTGTTTTCACTTCAATCTTTTCCGAAGGAAAACCTACACCATCCGCACCATCACGACAAAGAAGAGTAAGCTCAAACTATAATATCGATGAAGAAAACTATCATGAGTATAGTTCAACCCAACAAAATTACGCTCTAATTGAAACCAAAATAGATGAAAACAAAAAACTTTACCCTCTTGTTCCGCAAATAACGGGAAACGTTATTGCCCCTCCATAACTTAATAAAAAAAAATAAATAAATAAATAAATAAATAAATTAATTAAAAAAAAAACACTTATATCTTTGTTTAGGTGATGACTTCCCTTCAATTATGAAACCATTGTTTATTCGACAACCAAATCAATTGTTCATTCGTTTTGAAGGATATACAGGACAGATAATATTTTCTCACCTGCCTTTGCTTCACAGTATTATTCATATTAGAGTAGCTTCATTTCATTTCAAAGATCTTTTAGATATAATTGTTTATCCCAGTAACCCTAATTATATTAAGCTTTTAAGGGCGTTTATTGACTTTAGCATAACATTCATTGGCATCGGAGTAGACTTTGACTACTACGCGGACAAGATCAATCCGATTTACGGATATTTATAAAAATTTATCTTGAGAATGATTTTATACGACAATTTAAGCCTATTTCAATTTTACATGTATATGACTATAGCCATTGTAACAACTGTTATAGTTATTAATTTCGTATTCTACGATATCGAATTTGTGTGCGTTTATACTTCCTTTTTAGATTTTGTTTTTATAATTTTATTAATCATAACACTGACATTTAAAACCAATTTTTTTCCGGAACCATATCATAGTATACTTGATTGCGTCTTAATAGTGATAGTCTCTCCAGTTTTATACAAGATTGCTTTATACCAAATATTTTTTGTAAAAAAATTAAGCTCAACTAATGCAATTCCTTTATAAGGGTCAATTGGTGTCAATAGTCGGCTTTTCCAGAACATTTTCTTCAGAAAATAATATATTGACCCCTCAACTAATAGTCGAGTTCGAATACTGGGACACTTGCGAGACAGGATTTATAACCCTGACACCAAACTCTAATCACTGGCATTTCTTTGTATTTCTCGCTAATCTAAATCCCACTTTTTGGCCGGACAACCTTGATGACTTATAATAGGTAACTAATTCCCAAAAATGTTCCTTCTGAACGGAAAATTAGTGGAGATTGTACGCTTCCAGCGCACTTTTGAATCATACCCCCTCCTAACTCCCTTCATAATAATCGACGTTCAAGAAATTGACTCCAACGATTCTTGGCAAATGTCAGTTTATCCAACATCACCATATTGGAATTACTTCTTCTTCATTATGGAGAACGCCCCATGTGTTCCAAAATCGCTAGACTCAGAATCCTTAATCCCAAATTAAAGATTGTTGATAAGAAATGATACTACCGTATCAGAATAAGTTAGAACAGATACAATTTTTTCAGAGATCTTTCACAAAAGTAGACAATAACACACTAGTACCTACGTTGATAATCCATTTTGAATATTTAGACTCCTGGGAAGACGGATACGTTACAGTCCTGCCAACTTCCCCCTTTTGGTACTTTTTTCTTACCTTGTCAACATCTGTCTCCACCACACTTCCATTTAATCTTGATAAAATCTGACCCTCTGTTTACTTCGATTCCTTTTTTCTCCTTTTGAACGCAAAAATGTATTTTTTTAATAAAGAACGTTTAGTTAGAATCACGTATCTCCAGAAATCCTTCGATCTTATTTGCCCTGGCCTTCAAGATGTAGAACCATGTATCATTGTTTATTACGAAGATCAGGAAACAAGCCAAAAGGGAAACCTTAAAGTACGCCCCAACGACACGCAGTGGAAATTCTTCCTGTGCCTTGTCGATTTGAAGGACACTTTTCCAATTACTATCCACAGCCTTTTTTAAATAACACTTTAAACTTATGTCTGCTATTCTAAGTTATGTAAATAATTGGTTCTTTCCCAAATCCTCTCTTACTGACGAAAATGTTGTTGAATGCCCCATTTGTTACACATCCTGCAAGAAATTTAAGAAAATGCACGCAAATTCCAAAAATCAGCCCCCTCATTTTGCTTGCATCCCTTGTCGACAACAGTTATTTGAATATTGGGACCACCCCAATTGCCCCGTTTGCAACCAGCCAATATACACATCCAGTTATAGTTACTATTTCCGATGCGATCTTTGTGGACAAACCAAGAAGGAGGTAGCCGAAACTTACCTTAGCCATTTCAAGACCCACAAAGACCACATTTTTTGCACAGAATGTATCAAGACCCTCAAATCCTGTCCTGTGTGTAACTACCCGATTACCCCCGACAATCCTTGGAGTTAAACCCAACCTGGTAAGTAAAACATTCAAGCCATTTAAGATGGGAAATAAAAACACAACCCCTTTCCAACCTTTGATCAATACACCCACTGGAATCGTATGTCCAATTTGTTTTAAGATTTGTAAGCGTTTTGAAAAACTTCACCCCACAAACGGTGATCAAGACCATTTTGTATGTTTTAGCTGTTATCGAGAATTGATAGCAAATAAAAGAAATACACATTGCCCACTGTGTAAAACAAAAATGTACCCCTTTCCCATTGTTTTTTATTATCAATGTGACTTATGCTATAGGATCAAAACCCAGTTATCTTTAAATCATTCAACTCATCTTTTATCGCACCCTAACTATAGTTTCTGTAATATTTGCATTTCAAATAGTCCGTCATGTCCTGCATGCAACAAAACTATTTAGCTTGAGCAAAATTCCTAAGAATAGCAGGTTTAGCGATAAATTTTTTTTCCTCTCGGAACAATACAAAACAACGGAAAATTGGTGTTAACGATTATTCCTTATGCCCGCAACACCACTACGGCTTAAAAAAAATAAAAATGTCCGCTTATACCGCTCTGGTTTCATTTCTTTCTTTCATCATGATTCTACCCCTAATACTCCTCATTTTGCACGCTCTGATTCATGCCTTCCTATTTTTCTTTGCGGAAGAATTAGAGCTCATTCTTTGGGTAATAGTCTTTGGTTCCTTCTAATTCTTTCTTTTACCGTGGTGGGATTGCATTTAGCAAATAATAAGACCACCAGCTAGTTTATAATAACAAAAAGCATTTAGCTAAAAATTAACTTTCAGCGTTAAACTCTTCTCTAGTCCCTCAACTTCAGCACCAAACGAGTTAGTCCAACACCCAGCAAAGAAGATGTCCAACTGTCAACCCGAAGGATACGACCCAATAACAAATTGGAATATTCACCACGAGTCTGCAACGGCAACAATGCCAGACCACAGTGGAAGAGCAATCCGACTCTCCAATATTGACGACCTCCTAACCGAACAAGATCACAGAAACATAAAATTATGTTTGGAAACACAAAAAGTTAGAGAGGATCAGCTGAATACCGAAAACCCCAGATTCGTGAATAATTTAAAGTACAGCCTCAAACCGGAATTTAACAGTTTTAGAGTAGAAGGGAAGACAACAATAACCAACAAATGTCTAAAAACCGTGCATGAAGTTCCCGTTTCAGAGGTTCCAGTAATTAACGTATTCCCCCTCCCAAGCTCAAAGAACGTATGGAGGATAAAAGATCGCGATGTGAAAAATAGGAGCTACATTCTGTACAACAAAAATCTATGCACGTACATAAAAGCTCCTTATGAAGCAATAACAGCCTTCCCTGATGAAGAGAACGGGCAATATGAGTTAACAAATGCAGCCCTCATAACAGAAAACTCTACATTCCGGCAACAACTTTTCCAACGAGAACTAGAGGTAGAAGATTTGCAACTCCAATTAGAACAGCTGAAATTGGAAAGGAAAACGACCGGCGCGGCAAGCAACGATTATTGGCGCCGTCAATATTTGATATCGAATCGCCTCAGATGCCAGGGCGAAGATAACACGGTCAAGCTTGCAAGGTCGTACGCCACAACAAATCTCGAACTATCTGCAAAAGCAAGAAAAGCTGAGCAGCAGATAGCAGTATTAGAGAAGAAAAATCGTCAGCTAGAACAAAAACTAGAAGAAGCAAAGAACAAGTCCAAAAAACTTAAACGAAAAATGGCTCAGAGCGAAAACTAAAAATTTGGTATACTCAAGGTGATGGTTTATATTTTAAATGTTCACTAATACTTTTTAATACCGATCATGTACAACTGATGTTGTAAATCTTTCTTCGTTCTTAAAATCGGGGTGAGCTGTAACCGTAGAAACACCTTTCTAGTTCACTTTTAAAACCTTCCAAGGTCACAAAAAGTTGAGTTAGAGTTGAGTCACACTTGAAAACTTTGGCTCCGTGGTTCTTGCACCATATGGTACTTTCTACCACAAACATAAAAGAAGCAGCTACTGGAGAACCAACTGCCACTTAAAACAAACAGCAAACTTGGTCAATAAATACTGAATCACCAAATGGTGTGTTATTTTATCCCGCAACGTCAGATGTCGTCAACCATCTGACGTGGCGCAGATGGTTCTCTCTCGAAACGAAGTGGAGAGAGAGAAATCTCTGAATTGAAAAAACAGAACACACCGAGAATCCTGAAAATCAGTTAGCAGAAAAACTGTTAAAAAATAGCCAAATTTCTGACTTGTAAAACTCTACTTACTTCCGCACATTCTCCTCACAAACAAACTCTCAGACTAAACTTTAGTTTTTTTTCTAAAATCTAATCCGACCGTCATGAAACTAAACTGGTAAGCCAAACTTAGTATAGCTCATAAGTTCCAGCTATCCCCGCTGATTTGAGAACGAAGAGCCTTTTATAGATGTTCAATATTATAGCTTTATATTTTAAATATTATTAGATTGGAACGGGTCTTCTAACTGTATACATAACTTGGTGAATTAATAGCTTATTTAACCACATTAGTAATTTAACTGAGACTTATACGCACTAATCGGTAAACCAAGAGCGATAACACAGCGATTGGTTTACTTTATCATTTTCGAGGTTGTGGACAATTCGGATATATTCTGGATACAGCCCCGATTATGATACTGGATTAATAAATACTGTGATCCAGATTGTCGCTTCACAGTCATTTTTAATATTGCTTTCGCAGTAGGCAGCTAACATAGATGAAAAAATGAATAGAATTCATTACCCGGGTCAAGGTTTTTGGGTAAACTTTTGTAAGAAATGCGATGAATGCGGTGAATTTTTGTAAAAAATGTCTTGACTGCGGTGAATGCGGTGAAAATAAATTTTTCACCGCATTTCACCGCATTTCTTACACAAATTCACCGCATTTCTTACAAAAATTCACCGCATATGATTTCCAAAGTTTATTCAATCTGATTTAAAATCACAAAAAATTTCTATGATGTAAGTCACAGGTGGGTTGGAGCAGTGGACTAAGCAGTTGAAGGCCTGCAGGAGGTCAGAGGTTCGAAACCGTGTAGGGACAATTCTTTTTTGTAAGAATACTGAGAACGCAGTAAAAATAAATAATTCACCGCAATTCACCGCAAAAAGATGTAAGAAATACGCAACAAAAATTTTTTTTTCTCCGAATTTCACCGCATTTCTTACGAAAATTCACCGCCAAACCTCAACCCGGTTATCAATATAATACCTGAAACAGACGTGTATGCACATGTCTCTGTTTGAACTATGCTCAGAACCAGTACCTTCAATTATCAGAACTAAATGAGCTACATAAATCTACTCAAAATTAAGACTGGTCTTTGGGCCTAAGAATCAAAAACAATCGGAAAGACAATCAAAAACATCCATACTAAACATATATATTTAATATGCAAAAAAACTCCAAAACTGTCACTAGGCACAATAACCTCCGAAGGCTGTCAATTGCGAAATTTAATTCAATCTATTGGCGAGGATTACTCTTTTTAGACCGCTTTTCCCTTTTCTGACTAACATTCTCGGCGTAAGGACATTTTTACCAATAGCACTATAACCAATACATTTTGATATTTTTTGTTCAATAATCCGACTATAAATTCTCTGTCGCTATTACACGTAAGTTTTAACATTTTTATTGATTTCAGTGGCCCGTGGGACTTGATATGATACTATCACAACCAAACATGGGATGAAATTGTCCTCTTGATTGTGTTAAATATACATGTAATAGCGACCGCTAAGTTGTAATCGAATTGTTGAACAAAAATATCAATGAGCGTTGGGTATAATAGCTGCGGGTAAATTATCTTGTGACCAATATTTTCTCTCCTTCAGAAAAAAATTTCATAGGTTTTGAGACCAATCAAAGCCAATCAAGGCCAATCATAAGGTATTTTGCCTAGATCCAATTGGAAAATGCATTGCATTGTTTGAAAAGCCATCTGCTGCAAAAGGTTGGTCACAATTAAAATAACTATGCCGAATTTATTAAAAAAGCACGTTTTAAAAAATTAAGAATTTTTCAATAAAATTTTAATTTGTATAGAAATAATTTATTTAATCTTGACATGTGACAAAAAATTTACACTGAAATTAAAAAAAAACAGATTAAATCATTTTTTTGAGTTTTTTTGTCTTTTATTAAAAACCAACTTTTTCATTTTATTTGCCAGTTAAAGCTTGTTTATTACAATAATCACTTTTTAATTTTTCTAAGAAAACTTCGAGAGATGATGCGAACGGTGATGTCGTCTTCAAATAATATGATTACTTCAAGCCAAAACTTTCATACTGTAAAACATTGTTCTTGAGGGGCAAGTGAAGAATAAAAGTTGTTTGTGCAGACAAAATTGACCAAATGTTATTTACTAGAATTTTTCGTTTTAAATATCTTACAAAAAGCGTTTCTTAATAATCAATTAAAATAATAGGGTGCTTTTCAACAATCAGAGGTTAGATATCAGGAAAAAAGGTCGAATGTATCTATTTCATTACTGATTAGCCAATTACCTTTTTTTCTCATTACTTTGACATATTTGGAACAATTACATTTTTTTTTAGTTTTGTTCAAGGAATTCATGATTGGCAAAGCCGAAGGCTCCTACTCGAAGATTTCTGATGCAGTAGTTTAAGTCCAAATTTGGTTCAAGATAAAAGCCAAATTTGTTTCGCTCCGGTATTGTGAGTAAAAGCTTTTCGCTTTTATGTCGATGTTTATTTTTCCATATTCGAGACAAATCAATGCTAAATACTTCAACTACCTTTTGTAGCTTTTGTAGGAAAAATTTTTTTTCATAGTCAAAGGAAAAGCAGTTTTTCCGCTGACGTTGTTCACAGTGCTTTCACTTTTTCAAAAAAAAAATAACCGAACTTGAGCAATCAGCCGAACCCGAATTAATTGAACTCTGATATTATGATCGAACGGAAACTTACAACTTGGCTGTCACATATACTGATTTCTCTAATCTCGGCCAATTACGGAAAACTTCTAAATGCAAATCTCACTGATAAATTTTCTGAAAATTTTTTTTTGAATTCGTTTTTTTCTAATAGATTTTTTTGGTAACTTTGTTCAAAAACAAAAAAAATTGATTTGGCAACTCTCACTTTTTATTAGATCAAAACTCATTTACCTGAAGTAGTTAAAAGAAACTACCAATTTGAAGTTGACTTTTTTCCTTTCGATGATGGAAACAATTTTGCGTTTATAATTAAAATTGTAACTTTCGAATAAAACTCGTCGGTGTTTCAATTTCTGCCCAGAATCACACACCTTTACCAACTAGCAACCATACTTACGCTGTTGTTAGAATTGGATTCAAGATAAAATTTGCGGAAACCTTGAAATTTGAGAAAAAATACTTTGTTTTAATTTCTCACCCAAGTCCATTACTTTCATATGAGCTAAAAATAACAATATGGACGTTTTGTTGTCGTTGCCTAAACAACGATCTGGACACACTATCAAATTCTAACGAAAGAAAGCTGTCCTGACCGAAGAATTAAACTTATGGGCGCCCGCCAATTATTTGCAGCAGAGGGTGATTTTTTCTGAAATTTTTGCTCATTATTCAACTTAAAATATATTTTAAAATTATTTTTTTTTACAAAAGTATACATTATTGACATACCCCTCTCCATTGCTTTGTATGCAGGACCATTTTGTCGTCTTTCGTGGCTCCCGAAAGTTTTTTCCGACTGCGACAAGCAGCAGCCATTGTGGTGACAATATCATGCCCATATATGGACTTATCAGGAATACCCATAGCAGCCATTGTAGAGGAAAAGTTTTCACCAATTATCCAGAAAATTAATCAAATTAACGATAAAAATTATAATTAGAGTTATAATGAATAACTACAACTATCATGTTTCAAAGTTGACCATTAACTCATTTTTTGCTAAATTTTGCAAACTGAATTTTAAATAACAAGCAAGAAAAAAAATTGGATATAATAAAATGTTTTTAATCCGTCGAATTTACGTTCGAATTTTTGGCAGTAAAGCGGTTAATAAATAATTTATAATTGAGTTATAAATACGTGACAACAGTTTTTGTAAAGTTCACAAACAATGTATTTACGCGAAGTTGAAACATAATAAGACATTGTTTGATAGTATACAAAAACTAAAAGAAAGTAGTTTTGAATATAAAGATAATTAATAGTGGTCTGAATTCTGATAAATTACCTGAAGTATTTTTTAAATTATAAAAGACTTTCAGATTAAGAGTTTTTCTGTACGGGGGATATTTTACGCATGAAAAAACACCTGGAATAAGTTTCTAGTTTTCTCTGTCAATTACTAGTTAACTAGTTATAATTAAACTTGCGTGAGTTTACGCATATCGGTTTATAACTTACAGAGCTTTCATAACTTATAACAAAAGAATTGTTGTAAAAACTAGCGCTTTGGAAAACTCAAACGTCATAAAATCTACATGAAATTAAAAATTTAAAAACTTGATCGCAAAGCTAATGATGGCTGACGTATCACAAATAGAAAAAATTATAACGACCGAGGCTAAGATACAAAATAAAATAGAATGAATAAATCAGCCGTAAGAGCTTTCTTAACGTGATGAAAAACAGCACGAAAATGTTTTTGTGACTTAAAGCGCGCGTTAATGTTAACCGACAGTTAACTATAAGCTAAGTAAGAAAAAAAAGCTTTAAAGTTCTTAGAGCTTTTATGCTCAACTTTGTTGATCTGTTGCAATGAAAACGTAGTAAAAATCTAAAACTCAACTCCATCTAATTTTAAAACGTTCTGAATATTTTCATGAGTTTTTTTTAAGTAGCCAATAAGCTTACATAAATGGGAAAATTTCTTCCGATGGTAAGTAAATTGGAAGTCTTTAGAATAGTCAAAAATGCAAATTGAGCAAAATTTCTTGATTTCAATGTTTAATTTTTTAAACAACTTTCACATAACGGAACTAGCGGAAGTATTTTTTGTCGAATTCTATAATTATTGATTCTTTTTATATTCGAGAAATGTGCATATCTATCAGCAAAAAAGTTAAGAACCTTTTATTAGGTTTGACTGAACATCGGCTAAATTTTGTTAGCTTCTCTGATAATATATGGTATCTAATTACACTTGATACAATTTGCGAAACCAATCCTCCAGTTTAGAAGACCACAAAAGACCATCTTTAATCACTTACCATTCTGCTATCAAGACTTCTTGCTCAATAATTAATGCTCATTTGCTTCGAAAACTGTATTCGTCACATACAAAATAAAAATTACCAGTCAACATTGAATAAACTTGCAAAAACTGTGGTATCAGTCATCAAAAATTTGCTTTACAAGTAAAAAACACAATGAACTGTACTGGAGAAAATAATTATCAGATAATTGTCTATTTTGTGTCAAATTTGCTAATTTAATCATGGTCTCAATCTTTTTTTTTGAGAAATGATACGAGATTTTCCATCACGATTTAATGAATGCAATAATTTAAAAGAAGAGATGGAAAAAAATTCAGGGACAAGTTCCAATGGACAAAACAATTGATGGCTTTAAAAATTTACTTTTCTTTTAAAAAAATCAAGAAAATCGGAAACTGAACCTTAGTTTTCATTTAGTTACTCTAAAGAAAAATGTAGTATGTTTGATTTATAACATTACAACATGTAACTATAAACTGTTTGAGATTTAAAAAAACAAATAAACCGTTCGTAGTAAAAGCGGCTCTTGCAATTGATATCCAAACTTATTCGCCGCAACTCGTTAAATCAACTAGTTATTTTCCAAGCGTCTTGATATTAGTAATTTAATAAAATATCACATTCAATTTATTTTGCAGAAAATATTGAAATGAAAATTCAAACATAAATATAAATAGTAGCATACAAATTGCTTCAAACCTCTCTACATTTAAATTTTCATGCTCAAAATTTTTACCTTTCAAGTCTTTTCAGAACCAACTAAATAATTGCAGAAATAAATTAGAGAACTTTTGTTATTGTGACACAATATCTTGAGTCAGGCGCAACTTTTAAAAAACACACACGCAAGACACTGATCCAATCTTTAGTGGTTCATTTTTGTTAACTGCATTAGCGCTTAATTTTTTTTCTAAAAGTAAAAAGTAATCTCTCTATTTTGCAATTGATAAGAAAAAAATGCAGTTGGTGTGTGAAGCATCTGAAAAACTTCCTTCAACTTTCGCAACTTTCGCAATTGAAGAAGGTTTTTTTACTATTAAATCGAAGTAAAAAGATTGGAGCGCAAATCTTGCATAGATTTTGCTTTTAATCACAACTGTGCTCGAAAGCAATGTCTTTTACAGAAAAAATTTCTTTTAAAAACTTTTTTATGCAACTCAATAAGTAAAGTAATATTCACATCTCAAGCAAGTTTTTCCAAAATCCGAATTGCAGCCCACGAAGTTTCATCGGCTTTTTTGGTGTGGCGACATAATTGAAAAGATTTATTCAATGAAATGATGCACTGGACACAAGGAATGTGCAACGAAACTTTTATATACAATTTTCCATCAAATAATTTGGTGATACAAAAGCGTAATTTAGCTTATTTTTTTTAACTAATAGCAGCTAATTTCTTCAAAAAATTTGGCAGACTCATTGATAACTTTTAAAACGTCAGTTTTTTGAGAAAGTTCTCTATTGGCTTTTCAAATTTTTTAAAAAAGTTTTTATAGCAATTTTACTGCCTATTTTAATATTTAGAGCCTATAATTGAGATTTATTTTTCCATTTTTGGCATTGCTCATCATTTTACAGCTTTCAAAATTTAACTTTCTTCATTCGAGTTTTATCTAGTTAGCTGACTATTGTCTGTATACTGAAGAAAACTTGCAATTTTTTGCTCTGTTTCATCCTTGCAATGATTTATTTATGCTATAAATTATGCTATTATGAACTTAATATCACTTGATAATGACTAATATTGTCCAAAAACAACGTGATTGCCTTTCAAATTATATTAAGTTTTTAAAACAGTTTATTTTCAATTTTTCTTTACTGCACACTAAAAATGTTTCATACGAAATTTAAAGAAGGCAGAACAATTGCCTTAATTGCACCCGTTGGGAGCAATCGTTTTGTTAATAAAACTTCAATCAAATTTAATAAAAAACAATTTTTAGAAATCTAAGCTTGCTAAAAAATTTTTTGCAAACTTGGAACAGAAAGTCCGAAAAACTGTTAAGTAAACACGTTCAAACAGGCGAATGATGTACAGAATAATAAGGGTTCGTGTAGAAAATGCCATGATTGATACAGTGCTTTTTTTACTGAAAAATTTCATAATATTGATATAATGGTCTTTTTGATCTTTTTGAACAGGATGACATAAATTCCACAACGCACTGAAATGTAAAATGTACATTGAGTCCATGATTACGTTTTTTTTTGTTTTTTAAAATCATTCCCAGGATCTGTCCCCATTTCAGACTAATTAATTTTGAAATCTGATCTAACCACAACCCAAATGAGGGCTAAATTGAGTTGTCAAGAACTCTTAATTAGTTCAAGTAACTGAGATTTGTTGCCAATATTTCATTTAACCATGTATTTTTTTGCATTGAAAAACTTACTCAACAAATTGCATTATAACAATAAAGGTAATGAACGAGAAAGTGAAGAAGATTATAGTAAACTATGACGCTTAAAGATAATCAGAAACTCACATTTGAAACATAAAAATCTTTTTTCAGACATTTTTTGCAAGTACAGAAGAAAATTTGTATTTGAAAACATAGAAATAGGCACCCAATGAAATAAAATATATAAATACGATTAATTATGTAAGCACATTCTGCTGAAAATAGTCTGTCGAATTTGGAGAAAGTAAAAAATTTTTGAATCAGGACCCCTATTAGTTATTAACATTTAGCGCTTCAAGTTTTGCGTATCCGAATATACTTAACACTCAGAAAATAGTTTTTTTTCGCGAACTGTTTTAATGACTGAAAGCGAAACGGTAGAATGTATTTGAAGAGTTTTTTAATATAATTTACTTCAATCAAAAATGTAAAAACATTTGACTGAACTAAAAAACAAAAAGGGTTGAAAAGATTGTTGCATGTTAAGTCTATTTATTTTATATATTAAGCTTTGATAGCTAACCAAAGATTTGAAATTTTCAACTTCGTTCTGATCAAGGTTTTCATTTATGATTTTGTGTGGAAAATCTGTAGAGACGTTTCAATATCTAGATGTTTCAACGTTCGTTCTTCTTCATGTAAGCGTTGTCTATTTATTTTCTGAAGCGTTATAAAGATCCCGTTCAAAAAAAGTTTAAAATATCAGTAACGAAATCATTAAAAAGATCCTTTATAAAAATAAGTTGTTCTGTTTCACAATTTTTGTCATAATGCTACACCGAGACAGATGTATTACTACCCAATTCTGTCCCAAATTTTTGCATTATGTTGCTTTATTATCCTGATTAACAAACATACGATATTACAAGAGCAACTGGTAAAAATTGAACAGCAAAAAAAAAATAATTACTCAACAAGGGCGGAATCAAAACTTTGTATAATTTTGTTTATTTCTTGTAATTAAATTTTGTTTGAGTGAAAACTTACTTATATTATATATTATTTTATTCAAATTATTCATCATAATATCCAAATCGTAAAAATCTATGGAACTTGATGTTAAAAAATTATTATAAAGCTATGAAGTTAAAACAATAGAGCAATGAAAAAGAAAACCGAGCCGAGAAAATTTGCCAAAATCATGTATGATAAGCTGCAACTAGCGTTGACAAGTAAAAAACTTCACCGCAAAATTATGAAAGAAAATTGCGGTGAATTTTTGCACTTGTCAACGCTATATGCCGCTTATCTTACATCATTTTGCGTTGAATTTAGCGTAGATCTTTCATAAGTTTTTTGTTGAATTTAGCGTAAATGTTACATAATTTTGCGTTGACATTAGCGTTCATCTAATATAAAATCAGCTCTTTGATCTTTGTGTATGGGACCCGAAACACTGACCTCCTGTTTAATTGTCACCTCTTTTACCACTGTGCCACAGAACCTAAGTCTGCTTAAGAAGACCCGCGCCAATTCAAAATACAAAATTTTACAAGATCAATGCTCAAATAAACGCTAAAACAAGTAACATCTACGCTAATTTCAACGCAAAATTATGTAAGATCTACGCTGAATTCAACGAAAAAATATGTAAGATCTACGATAAATTCAACGCAAATTTATGTAAGATCTACGCTAAATTCAACGCATGATCATGTAAGATCTACGCTGATTTCATCGCAAAATTATGTAAGATTTGCGTTGATTGCGTTGAACTGATGTATGATCTACGCTCAAGCGTAGATCTTACATAAGTTCAACGCACTTAACGCCAATTTTACCTAATTCTGCGTTTTCTAGCGTTGACACTTCAGCCCGGGAAACATTCACTATGTATAAAATAGTTGGTGTTTAGATCAAGAATCAGATCAATTGCTGTTTCCTATTGATTCCTGATTTAAAAAATAAACCATAAAACAAATCGCTTCACATTGTATTTCATTTGGTTGAATCGACACAAAGCAAATCTGTCCCGAAATATGAATGAATATCTCCAAGGTCACTAAACCATGCTTGAAAAAAAATTAATGTTATGCACTTTTTGATCAAACGTTTGTGTTATCCTCACACAGGTTGATCCTTGTGCGTATCTCTAGCTCATAATTATTTTTAAAAAAAAACTTACTAAATGAGCCGCAGTTATCGAACTTATAAATAATTACTCAAAATTTCGCTATCGAACGTTCATGTACTTAACTTTCTTGTGGAATAACGAAAGGACTGCTCATTTAAGTCTATAAAATTGTAATTTATAACTTTTCCTACCCCTCTAGCGCCCATTTTTGAGGAAGTCTTGCTCTCCTCTTTGGGTTTTCCTCCAGCTGCTTTGATCCTACTGCGACTGTTAGCTGCCATCTGATTGGCTGAATCCATGCCAAATCCACCCTCTCCTCTACTAGACGAACTCTTACCCCCAGAAGGCATAACTTTTACTCTTTTTGGGTAAGTACAGGTTATAACAAATTTAAATTTTTGATGTTTATTAATCAATAACACTCTTTACAATAATCAACTGTAATTTCATGAACCGCAAAGAAAGCTTGTGCAAATTAATAGTACTATTTTCAACAATCAAAAATTTTAACGTAAATTTAACTCGGTTAAATATATTATCAGCAAACTATGTTAACTAATTTCAGTCAAAAAAACTTTCAGCTCTTCAAGTTTTTTGACAACTTTTTAAATAGTTCTAGATCTTGTTCTAGGCAATTTTCTCCTTTGAGGGTCTTTCGTTTATATGACGTAAACAGTAATAAACAATCTAGCTCTTGACAGCTAAATTGAAAGCAAACAATCTACTTAATAATCAATTTAGTTAACGTAAACAGTGCAACAGGAAAAAATTAATGAATTTTATATAAAAGTACATGCAAGCAAAAATGATGAGCTCGATTCGAACAAAAATTGACAAATTTTCAACTCGATTTCCGATTTAAACTTTTAAAAAAATCTAATTGCCTGGAACTAATACAAGATAAATTTGATCTCGATCACTCAAAAATCATCCACCTAATAACCAACAGTAATCGCCCGAACTACAAAGACAGCTTGTCCAAACTAATAATAGTAAAAACTTCAATTAACTTTCTGTACGTAATCTTAAGTTTTCTCAACCTACGGATTGACACAAATCTTAAAACAAAAGTCAAATGTATGTGTATAATATGTAAAATAACAATGCGGCGTTTTTAAACGAGTTTAAAATAAAACTGTATTAACGTACGAAAAACTGAAACGTAATTTATGAACAAGCAATTTTTGAACCGAAAAATGTATATTAATAATTGTACATTGAAAAAGATTTTCGCATAGTTTTGTAAAAATGGCCTATTTTGATCGAGTGTTTTGATTGGACTTAAACTGCATTTGAACAGCAGCTTTGTACACAAAAGGCTTTGTCCTGCAGGTACCTTGGCTAATTAAGCGTGCAACCATAACCGCCCGTGAACAATGTTATAATGGTTTAATAGAAGCTGGCGTCTATTCGAGAGGTCACTTGAGAAAGTTTAAAAAGACACAATCTTTTTGATCTGAAAGATTTATGTGGTGTAATAAAAAACTAAAACCTAATCGCATTTTTTGCTAATTTTCATAAAAATTCATTCAAGCATTTGCTAATTAATGATAATATACCAGGTTTAGAAGGCCTTCAAAGTTACTTCTGCGTAAAGACTATGAGCAGTAGTATCAGGATAGCATTGATCAGTATATCATTAAACAGTATAGATCAAAAAAGCTAAAGGGTGAAAATTAGAAAAAAATCCGTGATCGTTCCGCAATAGTATTGCGAATAATCAAAAAAGGGTAAAATTAATTGCGCTGAGCGTTCTTTTTTGCTATTTGAAAAGACCGTATTGTCAAACATATGGGTGCTCAAAAACACTTAAAACTCAGTTTTAAGTATAGTGACATATCTTGAAATCGAAATTTGAGGTTGAAGTAAAAAGGGGTTTAAAATTTCGTCTTTAATTGCATTTTTCATTTTACATAGAATTCAGTTTCAATAATCGTCAATCTTTCATTTTTTTTGTGAATTCGGCCTCAAACTACCATCAAATCCTAAAAATTTTCCTTTATAATTCTCGTCATTCTGATTATTTTGGATATCATCATTCGGGCGAGTTGAGCGACTGATATCAACAGGAGTTTCTCAATGATACTTTTAATCCTTAAAATGACTGGAATTTCTCATCAGATGCAAAAAAAGGATCGAAGTATATGGATTATTTCAATAACAGATACAGACTAATTTCTAGAAACAACTAGTTAAAATCCGAGCCTTCCTTTATCAATTTTTGGTTTCACTTTTAATATTTAGTAAAAAAATTTTGATATCTGGAAAAGTTAAAAACGAAAAAAGCCTTGTTGAAATTTTTGTGAAAAAAATGTTATCAAAAAATTAGTGCTCAATGTATTCTAAGATGCAATTTTGTAAATTCTATGTCTCATCAAGAAACCGCGATAAGCTCAGTCATTAACAATTTTTTTTCGTGCTATCAAAACGCATATGATGTTCGAACTAAACAACCTTGAAATTTCTGTAGATTTGCATTTATATTTTCAAACAATAATAATTTCAATTTTTTAAAAACAAGTGTTGAATTTCGGATAACCCATGAATGTGTCAAAAGGCATTTAAAACACACAAAGTTCTACTCTATACTATTTTGATAAACTAGACGATAAACTTGAAACAGTTTTTCAAAACAAAACTTAATTCTCGAACTTATATAAAGTTCAAATCCTACACTGAACATTCAATTGTTGATTCTATTCAAAACTCTTCACCCTTCATTACCACTGAACAAAACCATTTTGAATTGGACAATACGATAATTTTCAAAAAAGTGATATGTATGACATCACAGGATTGATACTGCTCGACCACTAAATCTGATCCTCCTATTTTTCAGAAAATTTTTTTTAGAATATATTATAAATTAATTGAATCAAGTAGAAACTAAATGAAAATGAATTATATGCTTTCCAGTAAATTTTAAACTGATTACAATTGGTAAAAATGTTCTCAGTTGTAAGTCATTTTTGAAGAGCTAGCCCCTCAAATAAAGCGTATTACAGTTAATAAAAAGCTCCTTTTACCAACAAATCTGCTTCAAGTAGCTGCATCTTGAGGAAACATCTTTTTACCATAAGTATGATTATTTCTCATTAAAAAAAGAAGAAACAAACATTTTAGTCCAATCCGGATCCAACTTCAATTGGTAACAGAGCCGGCGACGAGTCCAATATTAATTTTTTTAATATTGTTTTCTGGCACATTTTTATCTTCAATTAGTACGTATGCGTAGAAAGTTAAAACGTTATGTTAGAGGCGAGGTTTGTTGATTATGGGAGAAAATAGAATAGATCCCCCAAAAAACGTAAACTTGAGCCCTCGACTGCAAAACCATGTTCATATGATGTGGGCTTTTTCTAATTCCGTAAAATATTTGTAGAATTTAACAAATCTTTCAAATTAAAAACGCAAGCTTTTAAAACCCTACATAATATTTTTTGTGAACCAGTTGGAAATGATGAATTTTTTATTACAGATATAACTCGATTCAATTAAACTATCAAAAAATTACAGTTTCGAATTTTAAAATAACAACTTAAGAAAAAATAGCTTTTAACAATTTATTGGCATCGTCTCATAATATGTCTAGGATGAAATGCATTAGCGCTAAACAGCTAGGTGTTTCAACAATTTCATTGATCACAAGAAAAGTCTTTGGACATGACATTTAATATTACATCAATTTTTCATAAATTGTAAGCTAGTAGATCAAAATTTAAAACGTTTAGTGTAAAGGTGTATTAATTTTACGTGAGAAATGTATTATTTTGACCACTAAACAATTGCCCACCAGCTATGTAACATTTAGCTTCATAATATTTTGGTGCACAACTTGCGGTAAAATTTCTCAAAATGAATTTTCGTTTCTGAATATATCTTTTGTTAAAACTTTTTAAAGACTATTTAAATTGTAAAATATATTATTACATCTTATTTATGTATACAATCCTTTTGAAAAAAAAACAAACACACAATGGGCTGAAAAAAATTTAACAAAGAAACAATTCAAAAATTATCTGCTTTATTTGGTGTCAGCTAAATGGTTTAAATATCTAAAAAGCAGAAGAAAGTGCTACTAAATTTTAGCTAAAAATTCTCTTATCTAATCAAGTTCATGACATATCCGATTCGTTCTGAGGCTCTCAAAAATTTCTAACTATCACCAATTCCTACTTTCTGGCAAAAAAGGGGCTACGATTTTTTGTCCTCTCGACAATTGGTTATTCTACAAGATTGTTTAGAAATAAATTATCTTGCGAGAAATGTTATAAGTCAGTTGAATTTTCAATGCAACACTTTCACAATGTTGACGGTTTTTCCTGCAAAATACTCATTTTTTCTTACAAGATTTTCCAAATCATTCGCCATTTAATAATTACAATGTAGTTAAAACGCGTTAAATTTTTTGCTGCAAGTTTTTTCTTTTTTTTTCGAAATTGATCTGAGTGGAGTTTTTCCTTGATACATGTTTCCAACTGTAGGAATGTAGTGCTCATGAATTTTCTGAACAAGAAAGTCTCTCGAGAGCTTCATATTTTGAAAACGAATTTCCCCGTATACCATTAGTCCAAGAAGACTTTTGACGCTCATTTTACAACAGGTTATCTTGTAAAAATTTGCATGAAATATTACTCGCATTTTTTCTTACTCGACAAGTCAGCAAGATTTTAGAATTGGTTTCAGCTTATAGTCACCATAGCTGCCACCATTGTATTCTTTCAGCTTATAGTCACCATTGTATTCTTTTTCACAGATTGAAAAAAAAACATATTTTGAGTGAGCCAAAAATGGAATGTAATTTAAAATCTGATAGTATCAATAAAAGCAACTTAAAAAAATTGAAATAAAAAATTGAAAAATTTGTTTACGTAATCCTTGAAAATATTACTAAGACTGCAACATAACTTTTTTGATTTTCCTTGCTTTGCTCAGTTTTTGTAAGAGAAAATTAGTAAGAGAATAATAGAACATTCATTAAAAAAATTTTAATAGAAAATGTTTTTCTACTGTAAGCGGACTATTGTAAAATTTGTAAAACTAAATTAAGTTCAAATTTGTTTTTCAAAATTGATTTTTCATCAGGAAAGCTAATGGAGAACAGCACAACGGGAACGAATTTGAAAAATTTAGAAGACAACCATCCAGTCTAGACTGGGGTATTTGCAATCACCGTTTTTAACTTTTTAACTAGACCTTTAATCACAAAAGTTCATGAATGTTCTGAGGGCGCCAAAGGAAATAGAGGAAAACATTTTTGTTGTATTCTTGTTGAGTGAACAATTTTCCGTTTAGAAAAATTTTCAGACATCTAAGCTCCCAGTATAAATAACTTAGGTCTGAACAAAATACTACTTATGAATGTCAATTCTCTATCAAAGCACAAATTATGAACTTAATATTGCACAACCTTAGTTGATAGGAGCACAATAAAAAATGACGAACGAACCCGTGCGCTTATTTCCGCTACCTTGATGTCAAATTTAAGGCATTTTGATAAAGTGTCTGAATGAATTTCAGATTATACAAGTAAAATTAGTTATCGAAAAGCGGTGTAAAATTATTTCAAAGGAGAGGGGCGTTAAAACAATTTAAACCAAATCGATTCATTTTTAAAAATCTAGATGTCGTTTTGCTTTTATTCCCAGTCGATAAAACTTATTAGCTATTCCTCAGTTATTCTCTATAACTTATTCCTCTGTTTTCGTTTTCAGTTCAAGGAAAACAAACCAAATTGTTTACTTTCTATCAATGATTAAAAGACAATCATTGATGCTTTTAATAGTGGTAAAATATGCATAGTTTTGTCGATTAGAAGCAAAAATAACAAAATGTCTTCGAAAAGTTTCGAAGTACTTCGTGATTTTTCAAATGCCGGGTCATTTCACGGCGTCCCAAAAATATTTTTCAATCGTAACTTCTACCACCGATTAATTTGGGCTCTAACCGTTGCTTTTACCTACATAATTTTTAGTTTTTACTTCATTCAAACTTTGAATTTGCATATTTTTGAAAAACCGGTCAAAACTGATATTAAATACTTTACAAAAGAAAATATAAACTTTCCGGATGTCATAATTTGCCCAGTTTTACCCAACTCAACAGCTCTTGAAAACGAATTCCCACCACATACGAAACGTACTTACGGGTTTTTGTCGACTCTGGTCGAGAATCCGATTTATTCAGCATTTCGAAGCGATCTTGCGCGGAACATATCGGGGGCTTTTGATAAATACTCGAATGTTGAACAAAACTGGAAGAAACTATTTAAATTGGACCAGACTCCGGATTATGTTGCTTCCCATCTCAGTAAGTTTTTCAAAAGCCGACAAATAAGAGCTTGCCCTTTTTTTTGCTCTCTTTTTTTGGTATTTCATAGAACCTCACAATTTTGGTACAATGTTCTATATTCCCCACTAAATGAGCTTTTTTAAACACTACTATAGTTTGCACAAAATTAAAAGACCAAAAATTTTTAGGCAAATAAGTTTGAGAAAAAATGTAAAATATGAACAAGTCGTTTAATTTACAGTAAAACAGTCATGATATTTGACGTTTTTTTGGCATTTCCTTCTACTTGGAATAGTTTCGTGTTTAACAGAAAGATATAGAGCCGCTTTATGAAGTTTGAATCGCCCCGGATCGAAACAGAACGTTGAACGCCTCAAAAATTGCAAAAAATACTTTTGTTTCCTTTCGGCTAAGCAGCAATTTCTCAAAGGGAAAGCGGGACCCTCAAACTCGTGTTAAATTACAACAATCATTGAGATATCAGTTGGCCAATATGTGCAGTTTTAACGTTCTTTGTAGAGAATGTCAACAAGAAAGTTTAAAAAATTACGATGAAAGTACAAAGAAAAAGATTCAAGTGATAATTTTTACTTATTTTTTCATAAAATGGCAGACAACAATAACAAATTTATTATTATTATTTTAACCACCTGCGAAAATTCATAATATGGACCACATCATATTCTTCTCAACTTCTTCTCAATAAAAGTTAATAAAGTCAGAAACTTTGAACAGTCAAAATTTTTTGGAATTTTTTTCTCTAGTGCAGCTTAAGAGGAGTCCTTTTTCGTCAAATGAACTTGAATTCAAGAAACTTTGATATAACTGCCAATAATCTTATATGAAGTTAATCAAAAATTCGGTTTTCAGTGTGTTTTTCAGTTTGGATTGAAACTTACAAGTTAACCATTCGACTTGCAAGTTCTTACAAGTTAACCATTCACTTGCAAGTTCTTACAAGTTAACCATTTTTTGCAAGAAACTTGCAAGTTCTTACAAGATAACCATTCGGTCTCGACCAGGGCAGAGAACCAGAAGACTGAGCCCGCTTGATTATGAACGAGCCTCTGAATTTTCGTGTAAAAATTATGCAAAATTATTTAGGATTAGTTTCTTATCCCAAATTTGATATCAGATTATTGCTATGCTATCAGCAGCTCTTGCAATTTTTGTCAGCATTTTCACCATAAAATGATCAGTTTTCGAAACTTCTACTCACAGGATGACAAAATGAGGTCGTTTAAATTATCAATTTTAGTACAACGATTGCTATATTGGGTAAAATTTTGAAAACTACAAAGCTTAGAAAGAGACAATTATGGATAATATCCAATTATCCACAATTGGATAAAAAGGAAAATGTATAATTCGTTGTTCGGCGAATAAGTAACAAGAGTTCTAGAGAGCAAAAAAATGATCACAATTAAAACCAAGACTTTGGACTAAATTGCAAGTGCTGTTCAATTCGCTATTACTCCAACATTGGTTGATTTCCAAGTACACAAAAATAAAAAAAATTAGCAACAATTTTATTTTTAAACACAATTTTTAAACATAATATTTTTTTGTCTTAAAATATAGATTCCATCGTAGTGGCTTTAAAAACGAAACATTCGGTAAAATTTGGAAAAAAGATGAAAGCTCGATTAGAACCAATTTTTTATGTCATACTTAAGTATAAATATTTGGAGTAGCGTAGATTATTAACACAACTAATTGTAGCTAAAACTGTTACCACAGGCTAACAAAATATAGCACAAGCTGCGAAACTGTTGCATCTTGTGCTATACTGACGCGTAAAATCAATGCATATATAATAAATTAGTTTGACTCAAAACGAACAAAATTGATGATTTATGGCTGGGCTGTAGCCAGGTTTTGTTTTACTGTTATCACTTCCGGACCGAACTCCAAGACTTTATCATTACTAGACAAGTTTTATTTCGTTCCCCAGTACTGGGCAAACTTAAATACAAGTCCTATGACTCTGGCAACTCTTAGCACTGACTTGCATAATACTTGGAGGTTCATTCCCGAGCCAAAACCAATTTTTAGAAGTTTTTCGAGAAACAGTTTTGAATTTCTAAAATTTTTGTAACATGCACTTTTCCGATGAAAAATTACACCAAACTAGTACAAAATGATACCAAACAGCACTGTAGGGTAGAAATGATACCAAACAGTACCCGGGAGGCCACAATGGGTCATTCAGGCAGTTATGATCCGTTTTCAGCCGTTTTTAGCAGCGTTTAGCCCGAGTTTCACAAAAATAGACTTAATTTGAAGCTTATTTCAGATTATGCTAATATGTCTGGAATTTCTAATTGGCTAATTTTAACGCTTTCCAGACCTAATTTCGACTATTTTTTTAAAGCTATTTTTGACATTTTGCAGACCTGTTTTCGACTTGCCAAGTCTCAGATCAGACTTGGATTTAGAATTGCTAAATCTTAGATCAGGCTTGGATTTAGACTTGCCAAATCTCAGCCCAGACTTGGATTTAGATTGCCAAGTGTAAAAAGTGACATCATCATAGCTCTGAGCCTGTAATGAAATGAGACCTGTAATTAGACTTGCCCAGTACTGAAATTGTCTTGGCGTAAGGTTAGGGCTCCCTCATTACTTCTGGTTGACAACATTAGCTTGAAACGTTACGTATAAAGATTTACTTAAAGGCCGCAAAAGGAAGTGAAGCAAATTGCTTATTGGAACCATGATAGCATTTTCTATTCGTTATGAAAATTTTTAACAGTTTTTTTTTCATTTTCGAAGAGAAGAGGACCGATTGTTTTGTGACGATGCTCTATTGATGAAAAAAGTAACAAAAAACAGCTATGAAAGTCTCCCGCTATCCCCACTAAACTGTTTAAAAGTCAATTTCTTGAAAATTCACTTAATTCAACCTACCTTTGGAGCAAAATTTTGTTTGGGTAGCAATAAAGGTCTAGAAAAAACAACTGACTCATCAGGTGCCTAGAATTTCTTTTATTTGTTTGTTTTTTTCTGCATTAAGCCATGAAAATTTATTCAATTTGTGAACTAGTAATTTATTAAGGCTTTCTCATAATATAACACCTAACAACAGCTGGTGATTATCAAAGCGCGCAAAAAACTCAATGCCAAAATTTTTCCTTTTTAAATCTTTCAGAATCAATATAATTTGAGATGTGCTCTCTGTTCGCAAATTGATCATCACCGTTTCCCATATACTAGTGAATTTTGGCAAAAAATGTCATCATCTTTTGCTTTTCTCAAAATTAAAAAAAAACACTTTTCTTTTTTTGTCTACGTTGCTATTGTATAACTCTGACAGTTGAAGAAATGGTCATTATCATAATCATCATTTGTTAAGAACAAATATATCTACAAAAAGTAACAGTTTCGCACAAAATTTTTCATATATTTTTTTAATAATGAAAAATTTGTTGACAATTATCTTCAGTGGTCATTAAAGATGCTGCCAGTAAGGTAACTGCCAAATATTGGACTTCTAACGCATTTAAATATTGCCAAGCTGTTCAAAATTGCATTGAATTTGACTTGCGTGAGTCAAGCGTCCCATTTTGGGTTGAGTTAGCTTCATTTTTTGGTCACGCATTTTGGTTATCACAAAATAGAAATTTCAGGATTCGAGGAGTCTCTTCAGGGCATGTTGACAAAAGTTGACTCTATCTTAGAGGATACAGGTGATGACTACTCTGCATTTGATGGAAGTGGGCAGTGGCTATTCACACAAATCACTCCACAATTCAAACACTTTGTCATCAACTGTCTCTGGAAAGGTAACTCAATGGGCGATTTAAGGCAGTAAAGAATAGAGAGAACAATCGGACGTTAATTGTGATCATAAAGATAAGCTTTATATAGTTTTAGAAGAAACTCTACTTGTTCAACGTTTACTTTGCTAGAGTAGTGAAAACTTGAGGAAAAAGGGAGAATGGGGCCATTTGGTATCATTAGCACATTAATATTTAGCACATTACACACTTACGAAGGTTTTGCAAATTACTTAAACGTTGTTTAGATTATAGCAGGTTGAGGTTTATTTCAGTTGTACAGATACCTGAAAGGCACCTGAACTGTACTTCAGGTAAACTTTTTACTCGATCGGTTTCAGGGGTAGCTTCAAAGTTACAAAAAAAACGCTGCCTGAACTGAATTTGAAGCTTTTCAAAATCAATTATACCTAGTATATATTGATTTCAAGAAATTTCGTTTGGTAATTCAGGATGATCATAAAAAACATTAGACGAAAAATAGTTAATCTGTTTTTGCTTTTTGTTACACTTGCAGTTTTATGGTTGTTTTCCGCTAAAAATAATTTTGTAATTTCAATTGAAAGACATTTATTTATTTGAAAGAAAGAGGAGCGCAAACAGCATTAACCTAGTCGAGACCAGATGGTTATCTTGCAGAAATTTATCACATTCTGACAGATAGATGGTTCTCTTCTAGAATCTGGCAGAAAATAATAATCTTGCAAGATTCTGCCAGAAAACGGTTAATCTGGTAGAGTCTGCCAGAAAAATGATTATCTGGCAGAATCTGCCAGATGAATGGCTATCTTTCAGGGTTCTGGCAGAAAAACAAGTATCTTGCAAGATTCTGATTAAAGGGAAAGAAATCGTTCCGGTCTAGCTGCATTTTAGTTGGTTGATATTATCTAATCTGCTCGAATTATTTTCACTGAAAATTTTTTCCAGTATAGTTGTCGTGTCGATCTGTTAGAAGAGCACAAATGTTTTTTTTTTCAAAAAAGCATTAAATAGTGCTTGATAAAAAGTTGCTTGATATGATGGTTTACTGAGTCACGTTTCCAAAAATTTAGTTGTTGAAATTTTACGTAGAGTACATGACATACATATTGCGCCTCAATGAAATACAAATAATTACAACACACGCTTATTCTTATTTTATATTTTTTTGAAATAATCTATTTATATAATGTAAGAACACATTACAAGCCCAATTAGCGTTATGCTGTTGCACAGTAGACCTACACAAAAGAATTTTCGGTGAAGAATCAGTTTCAAGGATTTTCTCAAAAACGTTTTATTGCTACAGGAATGTTATTAAAAATTGTTATCATTCGATAATCTGACAGAAGTTAGTTATCTTGCAAGACGCAGGCACAAAAGTTTATATATTTTAGTAATATGGCAGTAAAATGATTAATTTACAGGAATCTGACAGAAAAATGGCTCTCTTGTACAAATCTGGCAGAAAAGTGGTTATCTTAGCAATCTGGTCAAAAAGTGGTTATCTCAGAAGAATCAGCCAGAAATTTCTGGTAGAATTTGAATCGTCTTCTAACAACCTGCCAGAATTTGCCAGATTTCTACAAGATAACCATCCCATCTCGACTATGGAAACTCAATGAAATAATTTAACAATAAAAATTAATATAAGGGGAGCAGGATAGGTTTTGCTTTTAAAATAAATCCATATAAACATACTGGAACCTAACATCCAGTGAACATCAGAACCGATTCAAAGATTTTTCAGAGTAATATCAACTTTCAGTACTGATTCAGAAGGTTTTCAGATTAGTTTCTGCATTGATTCTATAACTTATCTGAGTCAGAGCAAAATTCCGATTAGTTTCTGCATTGATTCTAAAACATCTCTGAATTAGAGAAAAATCGGTGTTCTCTGAATTACTCCAAATCAGAGAAAAAAATTCAAAATGTAATTCTGAATGAAATCTGATTCAGAATGAAATCGGACATTTTTATCAGCACTCCTGACACTTCCGAAATTTTTTGTCGGTTATTTCACCTTTTTTATTAGCTTTTGGGAGCATGTTGGCAACAAATTTTGCCAAAAAAATGAAATCACAATTTTGCTTATATGTTCTGTTTTATTGAAGCGAATTGGTATTTGTTCATTGCAAAATCTTTGAACTCAGAAAACCGCTTATTGCCATTTTCCTCCTACATCGGTTTAATATAAAAAAGAGTGTTTTAAGGAATTTTCAATTTAATTAGCTTTTCAAGAAGAACCAGTTTTCAACTCTTTATATTAGAAAAGTGCGTTTTTCTGACTAATTGCTTTTTTCAAGCGCTTTTTAGCTGTATTATAAATTTCTTCAATTTCTACTGGTTTTGTATGAATTTGTATTTTTCAGGACCTGAGAGCGAAAGCAATGATAAAATCTAGCTTGGCCCTTGAACTTATTTAAGATTTTAACCCCAATTCAGAGATAATTGAAAATCTGAACCAGAGTCTGGATCAGAGATTATCAAAGCGAAATGTGACATGAACAGACTCTTATTCAGTACTGAGTAGTTTCTGAAAAACTTTCTGAATCAGTAATGAATTGCTCAGAAAGTAAGCTATGCTGCACTAATTCAAACACACTAATTGTGACTGAAAATGACTGCTGTCGCTACCTGTTTCTCCATTTTTAGGCTCTTTCATCTGTTTGAAAACTACACTTGACATTGCTCGAGTGTTGACATTTTTTCCATTGCTTTACGGGAATAAAAATGAAAAAGCTTGAAATTCATCTTGAAATTTTAGGTATCACTGACTGAGTTCTTGCTTGAAATGGCCATAAAAAATTACCGGAGTAATTCTTTGAGCAGCTTAGATAACTTACAGAGTTTAAGTAACTTTGCCCGAAAACTATCTGAATCAGAATTGACATCAACTAAACGAATACTTATTTATAGACTGATTCCAGCTATATTATAGAAACCGATGCTCCTCTAGTAGTGCTAGATGAAATTTGATAGCTGATTCAGACGCGTTAAACAATTTCTAGTTTTTTAAGAATGGATTAATCGCTGGCTAATAATGGATGATAATTAAAAAAAATTAATGTCGATTCAATTCTCGCTTTTTTAGCTACGGTCGAAGTTTTTCAATATTATCTAGACAGTTAACGAGACCCACTATAAGCCAAGTAGTTATCATATGAAACACATGTGAGACTGTTTTGAGGTCAAATAAGCCAATAAACCAGCTGAGTTTTCGAGAAGAGGTCAAGTCAGCTAAAAAAAATTCTTAGATAACCTTATTTTGAGTTGTGTCTGGTGGGCCAGAGGGCGCGTTTTGTCTGCTTGCCGGCTTTCGATTAATGTGAACATCGTGGCGCGTTAAAAAATTTTTGGAATTCGAAATTTTCACTCAAAATTTTTTTACTTGGGAAGTTGGTTCTGACTTGGGAATCAACCTGCAAGTGTTACCCAAGTCTTGGCCATGACTTGTCAGAATTGTAAGACTTCTTTTAAGACTTGCCCAGTACTGAAAAACGAAATAAGACTTGGATTTAGAATTGCCCAGTACTGATATAGACTTGGAGTTCGGCACGGGCTGTTTGATGATTTGATCATGTTTATAGTATGAACGTGATCCTTTTCAGATTGTAACATGTGCAAGATGATAGCCGATAGGCAAGGTGTGCGACTCACACTCCACAGATTGATAGTTCAGAGCCCTGCCTATGTGAAGCAACCTATGTTAGAATTAAAATGAGTGCACACAAAACCATAGTCTTTCAGTTGATCGAAACCTGACCACTCTTGACTGCAATGATGGTACCAATTGAAATAGTTAGACCATAAAAATGGCCATAATCACCAAAAAAGTGCAATGCTGCTCCCAAAAAAGAGCAGTCTGAAATGTGGGGACTAAAAAAGAGGCCACTGTGGCCTAATGCACTCCCGCTGGCATTACGCAGAAACCTCAATTACTCTAATATCCAGCTGGATTTTCCAGTAATAAGAATGTAAAAATAATCTGTTTAAATAATTATCAGACTATAATACACACTGTTTTTATACTGACTTTAATGGTCCTTCATGTATGTTTTGTTACATGCACTTCGTGCCTGAATGAAACCCAACATTGGACTACAGTTCAAACGACAGGATTCCAATGTTACAAATTTAATCCTGCCGATCGGATCGCGCGGGGACCTTTCGACCAACTTCGAGTGACATTGAGACTAGATCCTGCGATTGCGAGCCCTGTGCTTCGCAATGACCTGCATGTCGAGATTTATGTACCTCAACCTGGCAAACAGATATCGTACCAAGATCATAGGAAAGGTTTCTTTTGAATTTTTGGAAAAACCCGATTTTAGTATCAGGGTCAAACTCAATAATAAATAGTAGAATTAGAAAGGGTATACGCAGACTAACTGCTTTACTCGGTCTATATGCTATGCGTTTCTCAGTACACGTCCATAAAATCAATAATAAAAATTACCCCTTCCTTGCGTTTTTAATTGTCATCATTAACTCATTAACTCACACCTAAACATCGGTTTTCCTATCAATTAAAAATCATCAGCTGGTGCCTTACTTCACCAGCTGACGATTTTTGATTGATAGGACAACCGATGTTTAGGTGTGCGTTAATAATGACAAATAAAAAAGCAAGGAAGAGGTAATTTTTATTATTGATTTGATGGACGTGCTCCCTATTTAACGTCTGGCTAAAATTGTCTGCCAAAACGAGCTAATGTCTGATAATTGACGAGCTTTTGGCTGATCAATAGCGACTTTTACCTCTCATTGTCTGAGCAAAGTTTTTTTTTCATTGTCAAATTTTGTAAACAAAACCCACAATGAAGTGCTGAAAAATTTTGTATACATTACAGCAGATTGCAAGCAGTTCCTAAACGTGCTTAAATGCACTGCCGAATATCGAAAGCAACGTTACTCCCAGGATTTTGCCAGAGAACCTTTGCAAAGTAAAAGACAAAGGTGCAAAATTATGAAGTATGAAGGAAAATTGAAATTAACATTTTTTCTAATAGAAAAAACTGTTAGATAAATAGATTTAGCGTTCTTTAGTGAAAATTAGTGATCAATTTGAAGAGACTGAATCTGAATTATCAGTCATGATCATGGTTAACATAGTCTGCATGGGTATGCTAAAATAAGCCAAAGACAAGCAAGCTCGTGACACGGTGTAGGGTAATATGGTAGTTTACTGTCCTATGGATAAATAAAATAAACTATGTAAAAAAGCAAGCGTGTAAACAAACTAAAGATTACAATAGTTAATTATCATCTGGGCGGTTTTGATCATTGGCACCTGTAAAAGTACAAAAATATAGACGTTTGCGTTAAATAAAAATGTATATTTTCAAACAGCTCATTAAAATTTTTTCGTTCTGACCTGGCTTTTATGAAGTCAGTTAAATCAAAATTTCGAGGAGAGAGAAAGGGAAGTGAAGCATATCGCACGACAATAAAACTTTTTTCATTTGAACATAAATTAGGCTATCAAAAAACGTTTTGTTAGAAACAAAATACGGTGCATTGTTTTTTCTAAACAATGATGTTTTCAATTGAATGCATTAATTTCTGATGAACTTTATAAAAAACAAGAAATCATGAGCCGGAATTTTTATCAACAGATAATTTTCACGTATTTTCACAAATAAAAGTATTTTGTCAGCAGTTCTGATGATAACCAGGTTTAGGTGCGCGACCCTAGACAGCTCTGATCAGACCATTTGGGTCGCACACTGGTGTTGTGGTGCGACCCAAAATACATGGTCTGGGAAACGCTTAAGTCGCACGATGGTGTGGACAATGGCCGCACTAAGGTCTAATCAGAGGGCAAAGTTGCACTATAGTCTGATAATAGGTCGCACGAAAGTCTGGACAATGGTCGCACTACGGTCTGATCAGAGACCAAAGTCTGGACACAATTTGCCACAAAATCTGGCCACAGAGCATTAACTGACCATATTTATTTCACTGCAATTTTTTATGACCGTTTTTAGTGACTCAAAGGAAAGTTTGCATGCAGTTCAAAATGACTTTTTGTTTATATTTTTATGAATTAGTTTTGTCCTAATCCTAACAAGATATACTAAATTATTCAATTTTATTTTGGGTAATATATAGGATTGAATTGAAGAATTTAAACAAATAACAACGGATGTTAACAAGTTTTTAGTAATGGTCTGATCATAGAACAAGGTTTGGAGTATGGTTTGATCAGAGGGAGCTCTAAAATTGCACAAATTTTGGGTCGCACCAGAGTCGCACGAAATATTTGGGTCGCACGATGATCTGATCAGAGGGATTTGGGTCGCAAGGTCTTTTGGGTTGCACGATGGTCTAATAAGAAGACAAAATCTGAGAAATTGTCTGATCAGAGCGGTCTAGGATCGCGCACCTAAACTTGGGAACGTTTTCCACCAGATCGTTTTTTTGTGTTTTTACACTCTTTCTAATGGTTGTGGATGAATGGATAGTATTAAATGTAGACAACTGCGCTAATCTGAAGAAAAACCTCAAAAATATTGCAAATGTGTTGAAATTTTGAAGCAAGCATTATTTAACTAAGGGAAAGTCGGTTACCTTTTTTTTCCGATCTAAAAAAATTTGACTGAACAAAATAGTACACAAGTTGAAATACCCATCACACATTTGAAACCGCGTGGTCGACAACTATCAAACTAATATTTAAAAAAATCTAAAGTTGCCTTCTTAAGCAGTAGAGATAAAATAATAAAATAGAAACCATTTTCATCACTTCACAGTATTATGACAAAACTTGGCCCCGGTTTCTTCCACGACCTATCCCTATCCCTCTTCAAATACGTGGACAAATCAGGGAAGACAGATTGTATCCCAGAAGGAACAAAAGGAATTCTAAAGTACAGTAGTGACTATTCCTACTTTTTATGTGTGGATGAGTGTATGTTGGGAAAAGAGTTTCTAAAATGTGGATGTAATACCATGCGGTACACCATGAGTCCGGCAAAGTTGTGTGGACCACTGGAATCGCTGGTCTGTCCACATGACGATGCAACTGCTCTTAGTAAGTCTATATCATTCAAGCAATAGCAAATTCTAAAATTTTTAAAAAAAAAATATTTAAAACGGAAAAAAGTGAGTGGAGTCATAGAGCGAACAATTTTAGCAAACAACAAAAAACAACACTAATTAGCCGACAAATGAAATGTTTATTGTTGGCTTTGTTCCTGCAATGAGCAATTAAAGTGTACTGTTATGAAAAATACAGCACACTTAATTATATTTGCTGCATAGATGAGGCAAACAAAATAGAGAAAATTCTATTCCCGAGAACTTTTTTTGGTTGATTCGTACATCTAATGGTTGCACGCCTTAACTCAATTCTGCGCTTCCTGGTTTAAAGATAAAAAACGTGAAATTTTTTGAACGATTTCATTCACAAAAGTGTTCGATTTAGCTCACGTTAATTATTTGCTCATCATATATTTGATATTAACTCGAAGTTTTTATTACACTTTTTGGATTTTTTCCGTTTGTGCCCCCCCCCCCCCCAGCTTAATGTGCGCATATTATTTGCACCCCCCAGACGCACGTGCCATATTTTTACATAATGATTTACTATGTAATGGCACGTGCTCTGTAACTGGGGGGGGGGGGCACAAACGGAAAAGATCCTACTTTTTTTTTAATAGATTTAATGTTTTCACAGGCGATTGTTATGTTGATTGCAAACTACAGTGTGACATTACTGCGTACAGGATGCAGAAGCAGTCAATGAAATACCCAATCAAATCAGCTGCCATAAGTCGCAACTTCAATTTCAAGGTCAATGCTTCAAGATGGCACAAGAATGTGATCGATATTCGAATCAAATTCAGTTCAATGATTATTACAGAAATACAAGGCAGAGCTTTTCGTTAGAATTACAACTGCATGAAATGCGAAAAAAGAAAGGTTATGTGTAATACGCGGTTGCTATTGCCATTGAAAAGTTATGAAACGGCGCGATGCAAAACAACTTTGCTGAATCGATGGCAACCGCGTTTTTTTTTAATAATATTCTATAACAATCTCGCTGACATTACAAGCGTTGCATAAGACTGCATCCGGTCACAAAATATGTTATACAACTTTTTGCTATTTTTCTGTTTTAACAAATTACAATTCTATCTATAAGTTGTACAATCACTGTTATTGCAACAAGTGATTAAAAAACCAATAAAGTATGACTTAACTACTTCATCTTTCTACTATTTCATTTTTTGGCAAATTTTTGGTCATGTTAAAGAAGATTAATGCTAGCTTTTCAAAA
>NW_027449299.1:0-24701 GCF_964194025.1 Convolutriloba macropyga
AATTTTGCCGTGAAATAATAAAAGTCGATAGGGGACTTACAAAAAGTCACCACATTTCATGACTTACTGCAATTTGCCGGCCACACACGGATTCGAAACTCTCGCCCACTGCATGTCAGTCACTTCTTATTCCCCTGCGCCACTTCTCACTAACTTTTAAGATTTTTGTTTTGAGTTTATATCAAATTCACTTTACTTTTTATATAACATGAGCGTTGATTTTTTTGTAAGATTTGCAACTTTTAGCTGTAAAATTACTTTAGTGGTGAAATGTGGTGATTTTTGTAAGTTCGACGTTCACTCTAGTGTTGAAAATAGATAAATTCACCGCTTAGAAAAAAGATTCAAAAGGATGTAAGATGGGGGGGGGGGTTATTTTAGTGGGGTGAAATCTAACATTTCTTCCCTTACTCTCTTTTGTCTCCTTATCTTGCCTCGTTTTACCCCCCCCCCCCTAAAAATGCCCCCATAATCTTATAGTTTTTCAACACTTTTTCTAAGAGGTGAATTTATGTTATTTCACCACTAAATTAGGCGGTGGATTTATGTAATTTCATCGCATTCACCTCTTATCCTGCATAATTTGGGCACTTTTTTTCAAAGCAGTGAATTTATGTAATTTCACCGCTAAATTCAGTGGTGAAACTATGTAATTTCACTGCAACAAAGCAATAATTTTTTTCACCGCACTCACCGCCTGGTTTATATAATTTCACCGCATTTCCGTTACCATACAAAATTTCCCGCTTTCACTGCTTATCTTACATATATTTGCGTTGAATGGAGGTGACACCTCGACCCGGGTAACTTATTGACAGTAAATTTCTTAAAATTCATTTAATGCGGAGCATTTCTTTTGGTTTTCAAAATGCTACTCACCTGACTAACTAATAACAAAGATCTGTTTTTTACTTTATTTTCGCAAAGAATTTGACTGATGTTAGTTGGTAGAAAAAAATAATGTAACTTATAATGTCTCATTTACGGCTTGATAATATTTGTTTTTTAATTGTGTCTTCGTACACCAAAAAGTTTTCATCTCGTTAGATATTTTTTCGTCGCAAAATTATAAGCGGTATTGCGTGGCATGCCAACAAATTGAAAGGGTTTAATTTTTTTTGTTTAATTAGTTTTTGTAATGTGGCAGAGAGCTTAGAAAGTATAGTAATTCAAAAAAATTGATGCCACCATCTTCGCAACACATCATTTTGTTGTCTTATCTTTTTGGAAATAGTAGTCAAGGCAGCTGATGGACAAATAAGTTGTTAAGTACGTGAAACAAACAACCTCAACAATGCAAAAATATTGCTAGATGACCTCAGATCTTGCAACATAATCATTTTTCGCGCAAATTCATCTAGGTTACCCACAAATTGCTACAAGCTGAACAAAGTTCAGTGTCTAATAACCGCGATAACCGCGGTCAATAATTAAACTCTTCGTTAAAGCAAGAGCATCATCTCTTCATCAAAAGCTGATTCGGTGTTTCAAAAACTGATCAGAGATGGCTTCGGCCGGAACATCAACTTATAAGACCCTGGTTGATATTGTGAATGAGCGAAAAACCAATTACTACTATTTGATTTTAGGTTGACTGTGTTTTCCTAAGGGGTTTATTTCCTTGACTCTCTGATTTAAATCCATCTATGAGCGTTCTATATACAATCAACAGTTCTATTCACAATTTAGGAAAATTTAATCTGTCTAAATTTCGATGGAAACTGAAATAATTTTGAAACCAGGAAATTAGAAACAAAACAAACTGGTTACATATGCCTGCATCAGAGCATACTAATAATATAAATCAGTTGAGCAACAGAAATTATTTTTTCACAATAATGTTAAAATAACGTTATAAGAAAATTTTGTGATTTTCCCCCTAAAAATTGATACAGGGAAAATAATTTAGGTAGTAATTTTCGGCTTGTTTCAGGTCTCGTGTCTCTGTTGACAATATCGGGGAATGTGCTGGTCATAGTGGCGTTCTTCCGCAACCCACGACTGAAAACAACAGCTAATATGTACATTGTGTCACTTTCAGTGGCTGACATGCTAGTTGGTAAGTAAACAAGTCAACATGCGTTGTTGAGAGGAGGACGTGTTCGAGTTCTTACCACTGGTTGCGTTGCTGTTGTTGGGTCTGGGATGGGTGCGTTACAACTTCTAGCCATAACACACGGCATTTTAAAAGAGCCAAATTATCAGATATGGCAACGCTATCATACTCCAATAACAAGGATCTTCGAAGATCTTTATGTTTGATGAAACAGTTTAAAAAGCAATTTGTATTGCAAGCTTGCTTAAATATGACGAACTGTCATATATTTAGACCAGAGTTTAATAATGCCGACCACTTCGAAAAGAAAAAAGTTGTAAAAGATTATTTTTTCGAGGTTAAAATTGAGTTTTTTGCAACGGATATTTTGTCATGTTAACTTTTCCAGCTAACAAAACTGCTTAAAAAAATCCTAAATTGTGTTGAGCATTGAAACAAAATATCAAGTTTTCCCGATTTTTAGTTTCTCAAATAACCCGATTGATCTCTCTCATCGATTCTTGTTGCTCGAGGTATTTTTTCTTGTCAGTAGACAGCAGTGTAAAGCTTAATTTGATCGCTAATAATCGCGCTTGCAGTTTATTTGCAATAGAAAATCATTTGCTCAACAGGTGCTCAATATCAGCTAACTCGCCTTTTTACCACACATGTGCGGTGTTCTTGGATCTTGCAAAAGCTTTCAATTCAATTTCACATGAGATCTCTCTCAAGAAAGCTGAAATTTCAATCTCTCTCAATCAACCATTTTAATTCTCAAACCTTTTTTCACAAACCGAGCACAATGCGTAAAATTGCGTATTGACCTATCAGATAAAATAACTAATAATCATGGTGTTCCACAATGAACTGTGTTAGGACCTTTTATTTTTCTGTTACATGTCAACGATTTTTCTGAAAAACTGGAAGATGAAAATGTGAGTTGATTCTCTGTCAGGTGTTTGTCTGCTTGTTCTATTTTTTTTAATTTTTAGTGGAATAATTTCATTATTTTCGAATTTGCAAATAGTACTAGTGTCATCCGTAAGGTGAACAAAATACTTTGCGGATACACTAGTACTATCTGCAAATCCGAAAATAATGAAATTATTCCACTAAAAATTGAAAAAATTAGAACAAACAGACAAGCACCTGACAGAGAATTAACTCACATTAAATGTCGATAAAACAGAGATATTAATCTTTACAAACCATACTATTTCGGATCGAGAGTTTACTTTGAAAGGTGAAGTTATCAAACCAGCTCATGCTTTTCGTTAACTTGGAGTACAAACTGGTTAAAACCTAACCTTTGAAAATCACCTGAACTCAGTTTTAAGCAAAATTGCTATTGCAATTCGTTCTTTGCATCTTGTAAGAAATCATATTCCCTGAAAAGTAAGAGTTGATACTTTCAAGTAAGTTGTATTCCATCACAGTTCTTTCAGTTGAATATTCTTCAAACTCTTACAGCAAAACACATAAACCGCATAAATAGGCAGATTAACAGGTGGAAAAAAGTTTGTTATTTTTGACAAAGTTTGGCCACTCCACTGTTTTCCTCATTCAGGATTGCATTCTGCCAGCTTACTTGTTTATCTCAAAATATAGCTTGATGAAGCTACAAAGAGATATAAGACACTGGCTAACATCCGAAAATTTTAAAATGTCTACTAGTCGCCAAAACGCTAGACAGAACAAGAGTACCAATTGCCCTCTGCAAAACAAACTTTTAAAAGTAAAATTTGCTTTAAAAAGATTTTAATCGAATTTTTGATCGATGAGCACAAGAAAGTACCCGTTAATAGACAGATAGGTGACTTCAAAACCTTCCATTTTTAACTATGAGAACGAACAGTCACAATTTTAAGATTATTATATTAATAACAATACGTATTATTTTTTTAACATTTGAAACATGTGAATATCAAAACTTATGATTATATTTTGGAAAATTTACATGTTTCAAAAAAATTGTATATGATTTTTTTAATCTAAAAAAAGAACTTATGAGCACAGTTGCTTTTCTTTTGTGACCCCGGCTCTTCTGCCTTCTGAGACATTTATGTGGTACCATTATTACCCTCTGCTGTGGTGAAGGAAAGAGTTTAAAATTTTGTCACTGCGGCGACGGATTTCACAAAAATTCTATCATGCAAATTTTTGAAAGTTAGAAACAAAAATATCAAAATGACAGGAAAAAACATAAATTTTGTTAAATTAAATTTGATTAAATCTACTTCAGTTTAATTTTTTCCGTATGACAACAATCAGTATTGGGCATTGCTTGAGCTAGATTGTGAAACAGAACCAAGATATTTGATGGCTTAGAACGAAAATTTGTCAAATCCAAAGAACAGGATGAGGAACAAAAAAAGGATTTGGTAATTTTAAAAAGAGATGTATTCCATACTTGAAGGAGAATGTACTTACACAAGATACAAGTAATAGGTTACTACACAAAACGTGTCAGAAAAACTGTGGCAAATGAAGGAATGTTATTTATTTGCACGCCTTTTTTTGCGTTCGATTGCAAAGATCCCAAATTTTGGAGTTCCACAGAAGAACACCACAATGAATAAAAGCCACTCAATCTATTGAATTAGAGATACTTTCTCAGACAGCACTTCTTTTTTGCCAATAGGTTAAATACCAAAAAGTCCTGATTACTTGAGAACCTAAGAATACCTGCGAAAATCTTAGACAAAATTGTTTCTACTGAAACATCGAATTCTTTCAAGCACAACGCACCAAGTTCATGTCTAAGCAGTGATATAATTCAGTGAGAACTTTTAGAAAAATTATTTTCATCGTATTAGAACAGAGGTTCATTTCTTCTGAAAAATTGTTGAATCAGAAAAATTCAATATATTGCAATGATAGAGGAACATTGAAAATTAAGGACAAACAGCAAACGGACAATAACAATAATATGATGGCTGAATGTCTTGTTTCTTAAGTTTAGGGTTTACTGAAACCTCCGATCTTTAGAAACTAAAATAATCTAACGTTGAGAAAAAAGATGCTACAAAAATCCAACATTCAAGCACTTCAAAAAAACTGCTTTTTCCTCAAATCTAATCAGATTGTTTAAAATCAAAAATAGGTTATGACAGAACCTTGTTAATGCGTATTACAAGTTTTGACTCTATTCGATTTTAAACAAATTTTGATGAACTACCATATTGTTGATAAATTGTTTATTATACTTAGATAAAAATGCGATTAATTTACTTCGTCTACACACAAAAAAATTACAAAAGTCCGTAAGACTTGTTTTTGTTTGCTGCATTGAAATTTTGCTGATTTTTTCTATATAAAAAGAAAATTTAGGCAACAAACAGTCAGGGAAACAACTTAAGATTTTATGCGTCAGAAGCAATTTTGAACTAAAAATTTTATAAAGTTATGATTACTTCAGTCGACAGAAATTAAAATGAAAATAAAATTGAAATTAAAAGAGGAAGCTAGCGGCAGAGTTTTTTTCATAATATTTTGCAGTTTTACTCCAGAGAGCTGTTCACTTTGATTTTTTTCCGTTAGCAATTAGCTATAGTAGCATCTAGTTCAGATCTAAAACTCAAAATCTGAAAACAATTTTCGCTTGAAAAGCCAAACAAAATAACATGAAATTTGTTTTCAAGGTTTCTTCAATTTTGTTTGCTGTTTCTGTGATGACTGCTGGCGAAAAATTATCAAAACTCAAATTAGATTAACTGCCGACACAAATAGTCGTACGCACAAAAAATCGAGAATAAAACAAGATTAAATAGTTTCTGGAAGTGTTTTTGGTGTCTCTGGTTCTTTTCAACTTTGCTGTGAACACAAAGGCATATAGAGAACCATTTATTTTGTCACAAAGAAATTTTGAGTTTGGAATTTTTTTTATAGTTTGATTTTAGTAGTTTGGAATTTGTGGAAGATGTTGCTCACATGATTCTATTCTCTCATTTTACATTTGCAAAACACAAAAAAAAATCAAATGTCAACTAACTACAGCAAGATAACTCACAAGGACCCCAAAATGCTTAAAATTCTTAAGTTCTGAAAAACTAAACGGTGACATCTGTGTAAGGAAGTGGGTGCACACCTTGACAACAGTTGATGTTTTTAGCAGCAGCTCTTGATTATAATTGATATTTTGTCACTGTTTTTGATGAACTTTATGCAAATGATACTAGAACCATTTGTACTGCTTAATAACTACTTTGCAACAGGTTTTTGTACAAAAATTAAGGACTTTCTTTTTTTGCAGAATTTACAAATTGATTTTTCTTCTTACCAATAAAGAATGATCAAAAGCTTTCTTTTACATTTTCCATGTAGTTATCTGCTTCTCAAAATCTTGATGTTATTACCTGATCACTTTATGTTTATTACACTCAAGTTTACTAAAGTTTACTCCTTCGAATTTCAGATTAAGGTATTGATAAGATGTTTTCAACAACAAACCCAACTAAATTGTAGTTAAAAACCTTACCAATAATAAAAATGAACGTTTCTGCCCTTTAATATTGGCCGCCAGGATGAACATTGAAATGAAGTAGAATTTAATCGCAACAATTATTTATTTGTATGACATTTCAAACACCATTTTGATCAACTCTTATTCTTAATTGCCTCATCCGAAGATGCTTGTTTGCTACCTTAAAAGTGGTCTTAGAAGATGCTCAAATTAATGTTAATACTACTCGCCAAGCCTATTTCAAATCCACAGTTACAATTAAATCTAAAATTATCCAAAAACATGCGGTTGTGGATCCGCTTTATCACTTTTTTGGATTTTGTATCGTTTTGTTTTGTTGTAATTTAGCCACTGAATTCTCATTATGGCAACATTCGATGTCAGAAAAAATTGTACAAATTTTCATCTCACGCATTGAATTAGAATAAATAGACAGAAGAAGCAGTCTGAATTAGAATAAATAGACAGAAGAAACGTTTGAGCACGTCGCTAGAAAGTATCGGTCAATTGAAGGTTGCTGTGGCTAGCAGAAAGATTAGGATCAGTCAAAAACTTGGTCAAGCAGAAAAATTATAATCACGCTTGTTATAATTTGTTTATCACGCTAGTATGACTCCTTGAGGTTGCAGTGGTTTTTTAGGCGCTGTGGGTTTCAAGGTCGCAGTTATAAATGGGGGGGGGGGGGGGTGGGGGGGCTTTATTATGTTGGAGCGATAATCGATTTAGTGCGGATCGATTGATTGGAGTAATTAAAGTGACACCAACATTATTTACTTGCTGTGAATAAGAATAAGAACAAACTGTAATTCACGGCATTTCCTGACATGTTAGCCCCAGTGGTATCCATGCATCCGTAATTAGACATCAGAAGATGATCTCGCACGACTTCCCACATTTCCTGTCCTGTGATATTAAAGCAGTAGCAAACAAAGGTGATCACATTTTTTGCAAAGCAGGAATTACGTGAACTGGAAAAGATAGATCTGACCGAGTTCAGTAGATCACATGCCGGTTTAAGTTGAAAAGGTAAATGTGAAACCGGGAAAATTTGCAAATTTTTTTAAAAAATCTCATTGGGGCTTGGCTGTTTCCCATTATAGACCCCTCAGCTTAGAAGTTTTAGAATCTATAAAACCCATTTCAGCATTTTCCTGAGTCGAGGTCCTCGTTAAAAATGGCTTAGGACCAGAGAGATTGGATATAATCGAAAAACGTGCCCAAAATTACCTGGTCGAGAACATACTAAAGTCATGGGAGAGCTAGCTAAAGTTTGCTCATAACTTGATTTTGAACGAGCCAAAGTCCGACTTTAAAGATTTTTGAACGAGACAAATTTTATCATAAAGGATTTTGAACGAGATAAATTTTTTATGAAGGATTGATTTTCAACCAGACAGACTTTTATAATGAAGGATTGTTAACAAGAAAAATTGTTAGCATAGAGGAGTTTAAAGACAAGTTTTTATCATAAAGGATTTTCAATGCGACAAATTTTTATAAAGGATCATTAACGTGACAATTTTTTTTTATTATAAAGGATGTTCAACGAAGTAAACATTTATCACGAAAAATTTTTTAACGTGACATTTTTTATTATTATAAAGGATTCTTAACGAAGTAGATCGTTATCATAAAAAAATTGCAAAAAAATTTTTAATTTGAACAAACGATAGCACTTTGTTCTTTTTGGATAATTCAGTAGTATTTTTTAACAAAATTTCATGAGCAATAGAGCTGAATTATTAATATATATCCATCTTAACTAATTCATGACTAACTCATTAGTGACAATTTCCTTATTTACTACTTCGATTAGGTTAATTTTTTCAATGCTGCAAATCAATTTATATTAATAAATGACGTACAATATACATTTCACCAACTTTTAGCACTTAAGCGACTTTTAAGTGAATATTCTGCTCATTAATATTGTTGATTAAGGCAAAAAATGATCAAAACTCTCTATTGTCTGGATGTGTATGATTATATTACGGTTTGGACTTTGATTATAAATGATTTTACTAAACCGCGACCAGTCAATAGCAAGAGGAGGCATTTCGTTACGTTAGGGTCTCTAAGGAAAAGATGGTGATCGTATCCACTGGCTTCAAATCTTGAAATAAACTTGATTTCCTACCGACACAGTACGATAATTAAAATTACTAGGAACTGTTTTTCGAGTGATCAATACTCTTTACAATTCGGAGAAATTTACTCTAATGCTTTAACTTAATGTAAAAAGAGGGCAACCATGTAGACTTGAACAAATTTTGTTTAATATACCTATTGATAGCAATTCAATTAAAATTCAGGACTGTTTATGTACAATTCGATTGATGAAATGCAGAACTCCGTAAAAACTCTACATCTCTGCGTATAAATTTCAAAAAAAATTGCTATCCGAGCCCTGTTTCTGTTTATACTTCAAAATATTACCAATACAAACGCTGAAGAAATATAGAGTCAAATCTTAAACTTAATGCAAAAAATATCCTTCATGGGTAAATTTCAGGGAAATTAAAAACTGCTACGAAATTAATTTTTCGCATAGCATGAAGATGTTTCAAGCTTCTCACATAAATTTTTTTCAGGCATAGCTTGTATCCTGAGAAAATTTGATTCTAGGAAACAACCCCGTAGAATTAACTGCAACTAATTTTAGATAGGAAACAAGGCGGCTCGGTAATGTGCGATGGCACATAAGGTTCCGACCCCGCCCATCCACAATTTTGGCATAATTGTCTACCAAATGAGGAACAGATAGAAAAACCCAAAAATGATTTTTTGTGAATCCCAAAAAAGCCCAAGTCTTTTTCAAAAAATTCTGTATGAACGATAAGATAGACTCCAAAGCAAATAACTCAGTGGAGTGAAAATTGATGCATTAAATTGCTGTTATATGTCAATATTAAGAAAGCGAGTCAAGACGAACAGCAAAATCAAACAACAACAAACATTAGTTACATCAAAAAATTTATGTCCCTCTTAAAAACTGAATTTAATAAAGTCAACATACCGTCAGATAAAATTAAAACTAAACAAAAATTACATATAAATTACCAGAAAACATATGCGACCAGTCCATAAAAAGGTTTGGTAACAATTATACAAAAAAGAACAAAAACAGTAAAGTGAAAAAATTAACTTATTTTTTTGAAACAGTTAACTTCAAAGTAATAAATACCATCAGGAATCAATTAGTATTACCACAAATTTACGATTAATACTGCTCCTATAGAAAGGCATTAGGACCTGTCCTTGTTCATTTTTTAAAGCGGCTAAAAAGAACAACAAAAAAAACAAAATTTCAATTGAAACTTGCCAGAAAACGCTGTCAAAACCGTGAAGCCAGATTTTGGCACTCAAAATATATTTGATTGTGCCTTCTTCAAACAGCTATAATGTAGTACGTGGCCATTCAATTGTAAGACTAGGTAACAAGTAGACAAAAAAGCGAAGTGCTAAAGTATGTATTACTTTTAATTTCTTTTTCGAAACAAAATTACATTCAATGTCATGAAAGGCATTAATTACAAAAGAGCTATTTAATTAGGGTCGTTTATTCATGAAAAGGAAGCCCTCAAGACCTGTAATTGTCCAGAATATTTCTTGCATCTACAAAAAGAACGTCAATTATGACAAAATCAAATTAATTTACTTTTTTTTGTGAAAAACCGGTGTCGAAGCCAGTAAGGTCATAACAAATTCTTTTAAAAAAGATTTTGGGACACCAATCCGTTTTGTTCCCTTGACACCCATAATGTCATTTTTGACCAGTAATTAACTAACGAGATTAGGTAACAAAAAGAAACATAAAAAGAACAAAATTGCGAAGTTAAAAAGTTTTTTTTTTAATTTTGGAAAACGATTGTTTTCAAAGTCATGAAAGCCATCAGCTATCAACTAATATCAGAATATCGGTTCTTCTATTCTTCCATGAAAAGCCAATGAAAGCTATCACTCTACAGGAAATTTCATACGACCGAAACGACAAAGTATAAATGACAGTTAGAGACAAAATTAAAAAATTCAATTGATTTCTTCAAGAAAGAGGCGTCGAGGCCGTTAAAACGATGATGTATATCTTTCAAGATTTTAATATCTTCAATTGTGTCTTATTCTCAATGCTAATAAGGTGACATGGAACTGTCAATAATGTGATAATGTGACAAAATTAGAAAACGTGAAAAACTGGCAAATATCAAAACAAACAAAAATCTGAAATCTTGTAGTATCAAAGCCAGAAAACAATAACTTCAGGCTTAAAACTGCAACCGAGAATAAATGTTAACTTAGTAGAAAGAAGAAGCAGTCTTTCTTTGCTGACACTAAGCTCGAAGTTGAGCAAATTAAGAAAAAAATAGAGGAAAAGTTAATTAAGCCATTACTTATTGAAAAGTCAATTATTTTTTAAAAAAGAAACGACCATAAACTTTCAATTAAAAAACTAAATGCATTAACTTGGAGGTGCTTAGCAAGCGAATTGGTTGGACCTATCACTCCTGAGCTTTGATTTGATATGTTCTGTTCTTTATTATAAAAAAAAGTCTTTTTTTTAAAAAAAAAGACCGACTGACTACAACCCGATTTCTTTTGGATTGTAACAGTCCAAGAATGGCCCAAAACTAGCCCTGCTAATATTTTTTGTCCGTTAGGAACAATTGATTTTTCGAATGTTGTAGATATAGATAATTTGTTAGTTGAAAACTCAAAATAAATTCTGCATTTTTGATAATCAGCGAGTAAAGTTAGCAAAAAACGGCAAAGTTTTATATACAGTGCACTCTCAGCGGACTCTGAAGTAGAAATAGCCCCCCTCTGAGTCTAAAAAGATTGTATGAGTGTTGTTTGGGGATGTACTGTTGGCAAATTTAATCAAAGTGGACTAAAGTAGCTTATTTCGTGCTGTTTTTGATGAAAAAGGCTAAATTTTGAAATGTTTATCCAGATTTTTTGACCAAAAAAATTAAATCAAAACAATCAACAATGCTTGTTTGTCTTCAAAAATGAAATCAACGACACTATTCTTAAAAATTATAACAAATTTTACCAAAATTGACGAAAATTTAGGCAAAAATTCCGGAAAATGTGAATAAAAACAACGTGAATTCACTCTTCTTTTCTCAGAAGTTTAAACCTCGATAACTCCCTGTAGAAAACGAAAATTAAAAAAATCTTTTTAATTCCATATTCTACCAGAAGATCGGACTTTCTAATGATACCAGTAGATCATGGCCATGTTCCGAAGAAGCGCGCTAAATGGGCAGTTCTTTAGTAGTCTTATTTAGGTCTCCGCTTAAGACAAAAAATTTTAGAGCTGCAAATAAATCTCTATTAAAACTCTGTTTTCAGCACTTAAGCGACATGCAAGGGAAAAGGCTGATCTTTAATTTATTTGAACGAGGCAGAAAAATAACTAAAATGAAAGAAGTGAATTGTGATCAAAACTCTCTTGTGTCTGGGTTTGTGCGTGATCAAATTACGGCTTTGCCTTGAGATGGTTTGATCAGAAATATTATTGCAGAACCTTGACCAGGTAATTACATAAGGAGTCATTTCGTTCTGATAGGGTCTCTTGAATTTAGCACTAAACCAGCACTGTACAAAAGGCTGGCGATCGTACCCATTGGTTTCAAATCTTGAAATTAGCACGTACCAGCACTGTACAAAAACAAAGAATAACTAAAAAACTATTATTTTTGGAGTCAGTAATATTTTTTGCAATTCAGAGAAATTTACTGTAATGCTTCTAAATTAATGTAAAAAGAGGGCAACCATTGGTAAATATGGATAAATTTTAATTAAAATGCCTCTTGATAGCAGTTCTGTTAAAGACGGAGTGCTCATGTACGATTCAATTGATAACATGAATAGTTGCTGTCCGAACCCGGTTTTTGTTTTTACTTTAAAGTATTATTTATGCAAACACTGAAAAAAAAGAGTAAATCTCAAACTTAAAGCAAAATAAAAAAAATTCCTTTTGCAAACTTTCAGGGAAGCTAAACACGTTTATAAAATTATTTTTCGCATGGCTTCAAGATGTTTCAAGCTTCTCACAACATTATTCATCCACAAATAGCTGGTATCGTGGAAATTGGGTTGCACGTGGAACAATCCCCGTGGATTTAACTGCTACTATTTATTTTAAATAGGAAATTAATCCTCACGGCAAAAAAACCTCCACGGAAAAAAATCCTCACGAAAATAAATCCTCATACTAAAATTAAATTGCGGTTTTGATAATTTGTTTTGTTTTCGTAGTTTCACATCAACGTGCTGCTAAAACAGGGCCAAGGTCCGCGAATTACGGCGAAGCGCGCTAAATGAGCAGTTCTTTAGTAGCCAGGGAGGGGGGGTGGGGGGTTATTTCCTTGGGGTTTTACTTCCGTGGGGGTTTATATCCGTGGGGGTTTATTTCAGTGGAGGTTTTTATTTCGGTGGGGGTTTATTTCTGCAGGGGTTTGTTTTCTATATAAAATAAGTGGGTTTGTCCGTGATTGTTTTTCCCGAAGCCGAGAAAATTTACAAATACTTGAATGACAGCATGTTCAAGATCGTTACTTTTTCTCCTTTTGTTTATACATTGGCATTGTAGTGTCATTACAAATTAGACATCAGCATTAATTTTTTTCTTTTGGTTTGAACACTTCTTTCTGTAGAAGCAATTGAGAACAATCGGCTGTCATGATATTAAATCTGGAGTATGAGTATATACGGATTTTGGAGATGCGCTGAAATACTCTCCCAATTTTTTTCTAAAACCACAAGAAAATGGGGAGGAAATTGATTAGTCAGGGCACTTATATCGAATTTCGGTACAGAGAAATGAACTAGTGATAACTCGTTGGAAGTTGGAAAATCTAGCTGACGATTTTTCTGCATGAGATAAACAGTCAAGCTGATTTTTGTGCCTAAAAGGTGTTCTGAAGTCTGCAAGCTTGAGGGTTTCAAAACATTTAGTGGAATGATGTAGCAAATTAGACAAGTTATAAGACAGTTTGATGCCATTATCGGTCTAATTTCGAAGGTGTTTCTCGACCAGGTGTCTATAGATCACTAACAGGTCTTAATCAGTTCTTTGGGATGTGAACAAATAGCGAAAACATATCCAAAAAGAATCTCAACTCTAGGAATACAATTGTGAGTTTGATGATTTTGTCACTAATGTGGAAAGTTTGGATGCGTTTAGGTTGTGTCTCGATCCCTTTCTACTCGTTTTATTACGTCACTGGAGAATGGATTCTTGGCCAGTTCGTCTGCAACTGCTGGCTCATGCTGGACTACTCTCTCTGTTATGCGTCCATGCTCGCTATATTTGTCATTTGCATTGATAGGTGAGTGGACAAAAAGAAAAAAAACGGTGACAAATTTCAAAAGACCATTGAACCAAATAAATTTTGAAACCAAATAAATTCGAAAGTCGTCAAAAAATTAGCATTTAATTAAAAACTCTAGATAGACTTGCATAAAACTCCCCAAAAAATCAATGGGATATGTCTTTGTGAGACCAAGTCACAGGAGAGGAATACAAAATAACAACAGATACATCAATAATTAATTATTTAGAAACAATTTGCGACAACAAAAAGGATGAATTATGAACCCATTAAAATCATTAATTTTTTATTGCAGGAAAGTGGATGGGAGTTCTCAGTGATGCGACTGAGCAACAAGTTAACAAACAGATGAACAAAAAGGCAAAGTTCAAAAATATTCTAGAGTATTTATAAACAGATAAAATGAAAATCATAGAATTAAACAGCTATCAATTGATAACCATTGAAAAATTTATTTACATCTCAATAGGAAACTTATAAGATCTGTAGTTAATCAAAATAAAACTTACCACTACAAAAAAAAACAACAAATACAGGCAACAACCAGAAATTTAGTAGAAAGTGCAGTAGAAAAGTGTCAAAACCAATTATAAAGCGCTTCTCACTGGAACATTTTTTAATATTCAGTTGAGCCCCTTTGCAAAGCCAATGAGATCTGTCATTTTATTGATAAGGCGACTTTCAAAAAGATTGACTAACATGAACATACAATACTCAAGTAAATCGTAGTTTCAAAGCCTTTAAAAATATCAACTTTCAAAAAAAGGATAAAAGTTGTTCAGGTACACCTCTACAAAACGCCGGAAATCCAAAATGCAACTTTTTTCTCGGACTAAGAGCTACGACTACAAATAGAACAAAAAATACAGGCAAAAACCAAAATTTATATACAGAAGAGCGAGAAGAAAACGTTGAAGCTATGCAAAATATCAATCATTCGCTGACATTTTCATTATAATTTCGAATACGCGTTTCATGATTACTGAGGGAAACAGTCAGTAAATTTTGGGGTAATGTAACAAGACAAAATTCCGATGGCTAGAACATAAAACTGATGTCCGGATTATTTTTTGCTTCAAAAAGGAAACTAGGGGGGCTGTAATTAGTGGAAGTGAACTAAAAGGTCATCTGAACAGTTTTTAAAAGGCGAGCATTCAAAATCCAAAATAAAAACTATTAATAGATATCAACGCAATTCATTAGATAGGTTCCCTTAGACTTCTTTTAGAAGCCAGTTGTAAGATGAATTGTTTGATAAAATCATTGGTCTACTAGAAGTTTGATGGTGCAGGCACAGCTACACATTTTTAAGAGTTTACATTGTCAAAGCCATTAACCATGAGCTATTCCCTTAAAACAAAATATTTTTTCATTGAGCCCTATGATTGTCAGTGGAGCTTGTCATTATTGATAACTTGATAGGAAAATGACTTGTCCATTCGTGACATGCAAAAATACAACATAATCTGAAAAAGTTTAAACACCGTGCTCCTGTAGATTTCGAATGTTTCTGTTTTTTTAATTCCCTGTTGGGAAGACAGTTAGCCTTTCTATCGATTCACGTCTAATTAGAAAACGTAATTTCGAATTTGTGGCTTAAAATGTAATTTTTGTGGCGAAAAATTTGGTGTAAATCCTAAATTGAACTTTAAAGTGAATCTTAAATTGAAGAAAAATGACGCTAAACCTGCAATGACGCTAAAATCACTTCAAATATTAATGTTCACAACAATTTGAAGTCTCAATAACTTGATAAAACCAAAAAATATGCTTAATTGTAACTTCTTCGGTTGAGGGTGGTTCTAATGACACCACTCACAACTTTCTATAATGATCGGTGAAAAATGAATGAACAGCAAACCCAGTTGAGCATATACTCCCCCCCGCTAGGTGGGTTTGGAACAAATATAGCTGGTTTTGTCCAAGCTACTAATATGAATAAGTTTAGGTACATAGTCTAGATCTCAACAATTGATAACCATCAAAAATGTTCATGGGACGGTGAAATCATGGGACGGTGAAATTTTTGGGACGGGGAAATTGTTCCTTTAGGTTTTGGAGTGTGTCAAAACCGGCACACTACATGCAGAAGGCGACATTCAAAGTGGCTCTGTGGTTCCTAGGTCCCGTTTGGATCTACCCCCTCACTCTCTTCCTCTTTATGGTCTGGCTATGGCCCATAGTCTTACGTGAGTTATGTTTATCCAATATAAATATTAAATTGACTTTAGTCGCATTTATTGGCATTTATGAAGCTGATGTACTTTTTTCTGATTCTATTGTGACCAATCGGGCTAGCAATAATTGCTTCAGACTCGTGTCGAAGCATAACTGCCGACAATAATGATAAGATCGTTTATCGAATACTCAATCACCGAACGGTTTGCAGTATAGGAGATGTGACTCTGCTTGAAGCCACTGCGAACTTTTGGCGTTTATCGAAAGCCGCGTAGCGACTCGAGATTTGAAGCCCGAATTTTGTACTGACTTCTGCAGAGTCACGTAAAGTTGCTTAAAAGACGCTACTTGCACGTTTCAAAAAGGAGAAAGTTCTTGGAAGTTAACTTCAGGCCATGTATGTACCCATGCTGACCACCTTAGACGAAACTTTGATAACTTAATGAGACCTATACAGTTCCGTAGAAAACTTACAAAACGTTTTACAGCTCCGTTTAAGGCCATAATAGGTTTTCTACGGCAACGTAGCCAAATGGTATAATTACTAATTACTATAGTCTGACTTCTAAAACAAAATATTACAAAATGAAACGCTAATTTCATAGAATTCATTTTTTTAAATTTCTTTCAATTCATCTTTCAAACTATAAATTGTTCCGAAAATACACCCGATGCCAATAAAATTTTACAACAACAGAGTTAAAGTATACACAATTTAGTTTTGTCCCTGATAAGGTCGCTCGGTCCAAGTCTTGGAAGTTGTTTTAGGTATTGTTTTTTGGATATAAATTTCTCTAAGTAAACACAGCTGTCTTACAAGATCAGTTTCATCAGATTCAAGTTTCAGGAGACTGCGCGAGTTCTGACATCCTAAAATCTGTTTTAAATATAACGCTTACCTCATAACTATTACATAAAAAGAACAACACATTCAAAACCAAACATCTCTTTTGACTGACGCTCCCAAGCCCGGAATGAAAAAGAGGAGGGAAAAAACGCAAAATTGTACTGAAAAACTCTTAACAGGTAGTTTTTTAACTTGACTAGAGAGTTTTTCGACGGTGTTCATTCTATCTCATTTTTTAAGGCACCGTAATAATCTGGTTACGGCCTTACTACGACACGTTATTGGACTTGAAAAGGCATTAGCACTGCACCTTAGAAATCTTAGTACGGCCGCTGTACGGTGCCGTGGTAAACTTGACAAGAATTAGTACGGTTTTTTCTAAGAGTTATACGGTGCCGTAGTGAGGCTTTTGTATGTTTTCCAAGTCTGGACAACCTGGGTAAGGACATCTGACGTTTTGACTTATGGCAGACTTTGGCATTTTATAAAGTACACGTTGGTGTCTTATGTTTCAAGGTTACAAGTTCAAGTTTGGTTTCAAGGCCAGAAAACCAGTTCGCGAATATGAATCAAATAATCTAAATATTAACGCACATCATTGCATGGTTAAGTGAATTGTATGGTCAAACTGGCAAAACCAATCTACAAAAATGTTGCAACTATGCGTGGAAGACTTCAATTTTTCAGCTCGATTCTAAAATTAGTTCATCAATTGTTACTGTATGAACAGACCTTCAAATTCTCATTAGAAGCTGAAAACAATTCAAATTTTGTCATTTGAATTAGAAAATTAAATCAGCTCTATTTATCACCGAAGCTCGAGAGAATTGCATCAAACTATGCGTTAAATTAGCTTGGTTACTGAGCAATTCTATTTTTCGTGATATTGTTTTGGGTAATCAATGGAATGCAACGCTTAATTACGTATGTCTCCATTATTTGTTTCCCTCTGCAGTAGATTGACATTCACGATTCACGGCAATTTTGCAAACACAATTAAATTTGGGATCCATTTTTGTCTTTTTTTCCCTGCGTCACAGTTTCTGCTGTCTAATTTGTCTGATTTTTAATTTCATCGTTATGCACAAAATTGTCAAGTATTGAATTGAAAAAACCCTTGAGGCCTAATTAAATTTTTCATGCCCGTCTGAAGCAAACAAAAACAAATAAATAAAAATAAAATGACAATTAAATTCTCCTTGCATCGTTCGGGGGAGGAGAAATGGTTTGAAACGTGACTGTTTCTAGCCAAAAACTGCATAAAAAAGGACTTAGAAATGCTAATTTTTGTTAACGGACACGACATTTTTCTTTTTGCAGGCTTTGCTATGCTAAATCATATAATACATGGCATTCAAGTAATTTTTTTATTCGTTTTCATGGGTTCAACTTTCCTAAAATATCTTAAAACTATAACTCTCCATTAGTTGTTGGAAGAGTTTTGACAAGAATATGACACGATTTTAGTTCTATAGTGATAGCGTTTTTAAATTCTCAAAGATATGTTCATTTGAGATATGCTAATTCCATTCCTTTAATTCTTTAATGCATTTCAGGCTTTTACGGAAATCTACTTAACAAAAAGAGGGCTGTATTGTTTAAATCTCAGTGGCTCACAGATTTCAATGTCTTTTCATTAGCTCAGAATTGTGATAACTATGGTTATAACTGTTATTAAGTAATGGTAGAGAGGTTTTAATTCACATCGACTTATTCGCAATGCTTTTAATCAAACAAAATCTGCACGGTATTGCAGGTGAATTTTACAATTGTTTTAGCTGAAATCAACCAGCTATACCGCCTAAAAACATTCTGTTTAAACAAGGAAGACCCTTTAATGTTGAAATGTATAAGATGTTTCAATCTATCTCATCCATAATTTTGCATGAACTTTTTTTCCAAAGAACGCAACACTCCTAAAACTCGGCAAATCTAGAGTCTTTTCGTCCTGAGTTTTCTATCCGCGAGTTTTTTTATTTTTTTTTCTAAAAATGTTTGCTTCCTAGGCTGTAATAAACTAATGGCACCAAATCAGTAGGTACACCTGAAGGTATTTAAAAAAGTAATAACGAACATCAAATAATTCAACATTTTGATTTCAAATTTGTTTTTGTTTCGACCCACTTTAGTGGAGAAGGAACTATATACTCAAATGGGTTTTTTTTGTTCAGACAGTTTTGGCCGATCAGTATAATAATCGTAGAGAGTTGTTTGTGGTATCATTAGAAAACCTGTCCAGCGTAAAATATGGAATTAAAAAGATTTTTTCAATTTTCGCTTCTTGTAGGGAGTTATCGAGGTTTAAATTTTTGTGAATATTAGACGTAATTCCATTTTATTCGCATTTTCGGTATTTTTGACCAAATATTCGTCAATTTTACTGAAAATATTGAAATTGTTAACTGTAGTGCTTTTGATGTTATCTCTAAAGATAGAGGAGGTTTGCTGAATTGCTTGATCCGAGTCTTTTGGCTAGAATTTAGCTAAATTTTTCTTCAAAACTTTAAAATTTGCTTTTTTTTAGACCACTTGCTTTAAATTTGCTGTAATTCAGCACTTTATCACTGCGGCCGTATTCTTCTTGAGCTCAAAAAAAATAGTTATACTCTCGCTGGTTTAAAGAGTTTTCTGGAATTATAATTTTACCAGTTTTTTTCAAATTTAAACACGATAATTTTACAAAATGCTTTATATTTGATAAACTGAAAAATTTTGTTTAAAAGTTCACCTATTTTGCAACCATTTGAGCAGTTGAGTGTTTTTTAAATTGCACAGCAATATCTGAGCTGATAAAGATTTCACCAAGGATCCTTCTGATGAAAAATTTTACTAGATTTTAATTGGACGCGACATTATTTTTCGAAGTATTTCCGCTATGTAGATCTTTTTGTGTATATTACTGACAAGAACTTCAAATCAGGGCGCAATTAATGACAAAATTATTTAATGTAAACGAACAAGGCCCAACATTATATTATGGTTTCAGAGTTAAGCTCATGTTTTTCATGGCTTCGACCAATTGTTTTCGTAAAAGTTCTTTGGAGTTCTTGAGTTTTGCTTTCATTTGTTATTTTTTGTGTAGCCCATTGACTTAGTGTCGTTAATCCGTTAGCTCTTTAAGAGGTATAAATGAACATTGACAATTCTTTTATTGGTTATCTAATGTCGGTTATGACTTTGAATATTTTGGTTTTAAGAAAATATTGGTGAATTTTTGAACATTGCCAATAATATATCTTATTTCTCTCAGGTTCTTGCGCAGTCTCAGTGAATGCAGGCAGAAACCATTTTTATATGAGTTATGAAATATTGTGGGTAACGGTTATCTATTCAACTTATGGTTTTGTTCTGATGCTACGCGTTTTCAACTTTTTTTTGATTCTCGAGTAAAATGGCATATTTTATGAATTATTTTTGTTTCCTTTTCGGACTATCACATTATGTACGATTAAGGAAAGCGTAGTAGAAAAATATACAACGTTTGAAAAAGGCGTATCTGGATATGTTATTTGTTTTCTTGAATAGCTTATGCTTTTTGGGCTCAGACACAGTTATCTCGAAAAATTGTGGATTATTTGTTTTTGTCTATATTTGTCTTTCTTTTTGTTGTTGTACGCCATATACCAGATAATTATAGGTCTCAATTGCTTCCGCAATACTTAGAGCTCAACCTAGATAAAAATTTTAGTTTTTGTTTTAATGACATTCAAATTAAAACAAAAAGAAAATCTTTTTTCAATTGTCTGCTTTTTGTATTCTTTTTCGTCACCATGTAACTGAATTTCACTAATTAGCAGTCTTGTTTATTTTTGTTAACTCAAACATTTGTTTGCGCTCAGTTACACGTTGTGACAGATCACTTCGACCGATTAGTTTCATAAAGTTTTTGAGAATTCTATACCCTTCAATTTTTTTGTATTCTTTTGTTGTCATGTTAATGTTGTCCTTTTAAAAGGAACACTCGTCGATGTTAAGCTGAGAAGGAATTGATCATTTACAGATATTTTAGGTAATATTTTATATATATGGTGCTTTGAACAGTGTAATGTCGTAAAAATTTTTGAATTTTTGGCTTCTTGCTGTATTTGTTATTTTGTGGAGTCGCGACATATTTTCATCATTAACAGGCCCAATTCGATTCCTGAGGTGTTAAAACTTAATCCATGCCTTTTCCTGGAAGTCTCATGCCTGTTGTGACTTTTGATAATTTTTGTTTTCAAAAACATTGGGATTTTTGAGCTTCGTTCTTTTTTTAAATAGATGGAATTGTAGATCAGTCTCTGTAAACACAGGTCACAGCCCGTTTCCAGTAAGCTATAATTTAATATTTCTATAACATTTCGTGCTTCAAACATATGTCTCTTGGATTTGTTACTACTGTTACTTCGGTCTTTCATAAAATGTTTGAGCTTTTTATATATTTGAATATTTTAAAGGATTATCGTTTTCTTTTTAGTTTATAACAATTTTTTTAGGTTCCATTGGCTTTGAAAATTTGCGCAATTGAAAATTAAATAATAAAATGTCTCAATTGCTTCCTTTGGATCCTTTGGAGATATAAATGAACATTTTAATGATTTCAGTTGATATCTAATGACATTAATAACTGAAATTAATTGTTTTCAAAAGTGGAAACGTATTTTTGAACTTCGCACCTCTTTGCTCGTTTTGTCGACCTATTAACCAGTCACATTGAGGACAGCTCCCATTTGTTTCTGTTGAAGTATAAGTTAAATTTTTTCGTGTAAATTTTATTTGTTGTGAGTTTGATTTTGTTAAGATTTTTTTGTACAGACATCGAGTTTTGGTCGTAAATATTGTTTGCTGTTTGATTTTTTTATTGTCTTTTCCAGTAGTCCTATTGTCAACAATTTTTTTTGCCGTCTAGCGTGGCATCATTGTATTCCATTGGTTGTTTATTGAAAGAAATGTATGTTTTTGAAAGTTTTTGAATCTCTTCATCATTTGGTAGCCAATTGGGTCAAAAATGTGGATAAGCCGGGTCGGAACATTAAGTGCGTACGCACATTACCAGCCTCCTTGTCTAATAACGCGTTTTTACACCTTCAACGTTTCAACGTTTAACAGACGGTTTGTATATCACAAATTCTGCATCAATTTTTCAAATCTCTGCTACTCGTTCTTCTAAGGTTTCTCAAAATCTGTTTTTTTTTGCAATCACTGCTTCCAAATTGCCCATTTGTTTTAGCTAGCTTGGGCTCATAAGATGCATTATTGTCCATATTCTTGTTTTCCACCCCAAAACACAAGTGACCGCTTCTCTATTCAGTTTTTTTTTTGAGTTTTTTCTTCAAGATATCTTGTACCATTTCTTCAAAAAACAACCGAACAATTCCGTCACTGGAGGTGCAAAATCTAGTTTTATAAGTAAAAGAACTTTCTGTCAGAAATAAAGAGTCATCTTGATTTTATTGATACATGATAATGAACGAAAACAACAGCTTTTTTCTTCAAACTGCATTTCTTGTAGCACTTCTTGAAAAAAAAACCCACAATGTTTTAAGAATTCGTCTGACGGTATTTCGTGAGAGTTTGTGTAACTGTATTACCAAAACCTTCGTGATTTTGGAAGTGTTATTGCTTAAGATTTTACCCATTAAATTTCTGCTGTAATAAAAAATTTTTTCCAGAAAGCTCTTATATAAAATAAGTTAAAAAAATTATTCAATTTAAAATTGAAATAGTTTTTCCTAAGCTATAAAAGGCCTTCTAATTGCATCACGCGTAAGTTGAGCAAATTTTTTCAATCGAAAATTGATCAACGCAAGTTCAATCGAGAACTTTTTCAACTAAGCATTTTATAGATTGCTTAAGATAAATTGAAGTTACACTTGCGTTAAACATCAACCCTTTCAAAAAGCTGGTTGTAAAAAATTATAATTTTCAGACAAAACTACTTTTATCTCACATTTCTCAACATTTTATCAATTATAAAACCACTCATGTTAAACTTTCTAAGAAAATAACCGAGAATTTCGTCAATTCATCAATTTGATTTAAAAGGTTTGCAAAATAAAAGTAAACAATTCTTTCAAGACACTGAGCTGGTACTTTAATAAATTGGAAAACTGATTCATTATCTTACAAAAACTCATAAGAATCTTATGACATTATACAAAATACGAATTCACCTCAGGCTGAGTTTTTGTCGTATGAGTTTATATATTGCGTGAGTTTTTTCGCCGTTTGAGAACTGATCAGATTGTGCACGCAGATAAAATTTTCGAATAAAATATCTAATCAGCAGTATATGATTAACCATTTTGAGTTGACGCAAAAGTTAAAACACCCCTTAGTATGTTATTAACCTAATACGTCTATGGGTTTCAATTGCAAAATCAAATCATCTAAATGGATTTAATATTCGATCACTCTTAGCTCAACATTAATGTGCCTTTGAAGACGAACTAAAAATACTTTGAGGCTACAGAAAGGGGAAAAGAAATATTTCAAAATGGATTTTTTGGTCACACACCCGATCAGTGGGCGATATTAAAAAGCCCCCTCCCCATCCGCTAATGCTCACTTGCACACAACCCGTTCCATTTCACTTTTGAATAATAAAAGAGCAAAAGGCTTCTTAAAAACGCCACTAGTACCATCAAAACCCCCCATTCCATTCTAATATGCCTGAACAAACCCCCAGAATGAGTGACTAGATAACTCCCTTGGCGCCCCCTTTCCAAACACCAATCCCCTCCTCATTTTTGATCTCTCCCATTATTTGACCGCGGGTTACAATATTGGTAAAAAGGGTGGCGGCATGGGAGGCTAGACGCAGTAAACATTGATAACATGTTTTATCTGGAAAGACCTGTCGAATTTGTTATCAGACTGTGAGAATATTCCCATGTCTGCTTGTCTGATGATTTTTCCCATTGTCAATAGCAGACGGGGCGGAAAAGTAACTTACTAACACATTGTAACTATTTTACATCAGTGGCGCAAAAATAGCAGACAAAAGTTCCTATTTCTTCAAAAAATATACTGTCAGCTTGTTTTTAGGAAAATCTCTGCAATGTTGTAACAGCATTGCAGTCATGCATTAACGTTGAAGTATTTTACTTGGAAATGATTGTAAAAATTTAGAAACAAAAAAGGCAGAAAAAAGTTTCTGTTTTTTCATTCATACAATAATTTTATAGACCATTTTACGAAAACACCTGCTATTTTCACCTTGTTGCTATCTTATTTTAACCTTGAAATATTTTATCTGAAAACTGATGTAATCAGATGTCCTTGGTTAAACTTCAAAATTTACAAAGCGTGAAAAACTGAGTAAATGGCTCTGAACAAATATGTCTAGTCATGTAAGGGGATAAATTTCTAAGTGTATTTCCTAAGCAGGTAGATTTCCAAAGTGCATTTTCTCGCATTTAAGTAATCGATGCGAGATAGTTTTTATACATGGTGTATTCTTGTAAATTGAACTTGTCCTGCTGTAATCAAATCAACGGGAAGAAATTTGGAAAAGACTTAAAAGCTAAATGTTTTTGTTTCTCTGCCTTAAAAGCAAATTTACAACATATCGGTATCATTTTCGATACATTAAATTCGATAAGTGTAGCTGTCCAAAAAATTCTGTGTACGACTTAAAGGGTTCAATTAAGCTCAAAACACCAAAATCGGTGCCTATCTTTAACATCGTCAATCCATTCAGTCCTACTTTATAAAAATTTTTAAAATTATTTGAAGACCTAGAAGTTAACAACATGATCTCGCAGTCTTTTTGCATTGATCTTTTCTTAAAAGTCGGGCAGAGTTCTAGCACTAAAAATACATTTAATAGTTTGGTCAAATACGGCGCAAATATATTTGTTG
>NW_027449300.1:0-19919 GCF_964194025.1 Convolutriloba macropyga
CTGCCAAATAACTCTACCCCAATTTTTTGCTCGAAAACAGGGCTTATAAATATCTTTTAGGCTTTCGGCTTTTGTCTTTCGAGATGTTTGTAAATAAAAAAAAAACAAATGTGAAAAGTAAAATGGCTGAGAAAATACAAAAGTTTGGAGGCTCTGATAGCTGTAATTGGTTTCTTATCAACTCCTCCATGACAAGGCAACAAAAGTTTGCCTGACAACGTGCAAATTTTAACAGAATTTTATGGGCAAATCTCCATGATGCAAATAAGGACTTTTTCGTTTCGCGGTCTCTCAAAAAACCAAAGCGTAGCTATAAATACAACACAGTGCATCAGTACATAATTTTTTCAAAAACTGTTTGATGCTTTTATATTGAGTATGATGAGCAAGGCGATAATTACTCTCCTAATTTCTAAAATCAGAGTTTAAAGCATTACTGTCTCGTAAAACAGAATTCAATCAATTTTTTATTTCGATTCGCGTACTAAAACCAACTAAATCAAAATAAGAAAGGATTTCAATTTTGTATTTCATATTTTTATTCATAGAAGTGCCCACTGAATGTCTGAATATGCAGAAAAATTTTTACGGGGCCAACGTTTTTCTAAAATTTTTAGCCTGAAATTATGACGACTGGTCGTCTTCTTTAATAGTTAATTTAAATTGAAGTGAAATAAAATAATTTCTGTTCATAAACCTTTGGATTGATTTGTAATTTTAATGTATTACAAATGTAGTACTGAGTTCTTTCTTTGACATATAGTAATGGACTATAAATCATTGCTACATTTCTTAAAATCTCGAAAAGTTTCCATTAAACTATTTAAAAGTAAACTCAACAAGGCGGCTCAGCAATGTGCGATGGCACACAAGGTTCCGACTCCGCCCATCCACAATTTTGGCATAATTGTCTACCAAATGAGGAACAGATAGAAAACCCAAAAGTTACTTTTTGGGAATCTAAAAAAATCTAGAAAAGCCCAAGTATTTTTCAAAAAAATTGTGTATGAACGATAAGATAGCCTCCAAAACAAATAACTTAGTGGAGTAAAAATTGAAGCATTAAATTGCTGTGATATGCCAATATTAAGAAAGCGAGTCAAGACGAACAGCAAAATCAAACAACAACAACAACAAACATTAATTACATCAAAAACTTTTTGTCCGTTTTAAAAAACAAAATTTAATAACAAAGTCAACATATCGTCAGATGAACCGAAAAATAAACAAAATAACTTATAAATCACCGGAAAAGATATGGACCAGTCCATAAAATGGTTTGGAAACAATTAGACAAAAAAGAACAAACACAGAAAATTGAAAAATTCGCTTATTTTTTTTAAAACAATTATTTTCAAAGTAATAAAAACCATTAGAAATCAAGTATAATATCCCAAAGGTTAATGATTACCAATGCTTCTATAGAAGGGCATTAGGACCTGTCCTTATTCATTTCTTTAAGCGGCTAAAAAGAACAACAAAAAACAACAAACATAAATTCAATTCAAACTTGCCAAAAAACGCTGTCAAAACCGTCAAGCCGTATTTCGGTTCTCAAAAAAAAATTCGTTTGCGCCCTCTTCAAACACTGATAATGTAGTATTTGGCTATTTATTAATGAGACTAGGTAACAAGTAGACAAAAATAGAAAAGAGCAAAAAAATTAATAGATTTGATTTTTTTTCGAGACAAAATAATATCCATAGTCATGAAAAAAATTACTTGCAAAACGAAATATTTAAATAGGGTCGTTTATTCATCCAAAAGGATTCTTTGAGACTTTCAATTATCCAGAATAATTCATTTGTCTACAAAAAGAACGTCAAACATAACAAAAATCAAATTAATTTACATTTTTTTGAAAAACCGGTGTCGAAGTCAGTAAGGTCATAACGCATTCTTTAAAAAAATAGAATTTGGAACATCAATTCATTTTGAAGCTTTTTTTAACACCCGTAATGTCATATTTGACTAGTAATTAACGAGATTAGGTACCAAAAAGAAAAACAAAAAGAACAAACTTGCGAAGTCAAAAAGTTTTTTATTTTTAGTTTTGGAAAATGATTGTTTTCAAAGCCATGAAGGCCATGAGCTATCTACTAATATCAGAATATCGGTTTTTCAATTCTTCCATAGCAAGCCAGTGAAACCTATCCCTATGCAGGAAATTTCATACAACTGAAATGACAAAGTAAAAATGACATTTAAAGACAAAATTAAAAAGTTCAATTAATTTCTTGAAGAAAGAAGCGTCGAGGCCGTTAAAACGATAATATATATCTTTAAAGATTTTAATATGTTCAATTGTGTTTCATTTTGAACGCTAATTACATGAGAACTGTCAGTAATGTGATGATGTGACTAGAAAACGTGAAAAAATGGCAAACTTCTATAAACAAAAAAAAAATCTGAATTCTAGTAGTATCAAAGCCAGAAAACAACACCTTCAAGCTTAAAAACGCAATTGACACTAAATTTCAAATCAGTAGAATAAGAAGCATTCTTTCTTTGCTGACACTAAGCTGCAAGTTGACCAAATTAAGAAAAAAGGAGGAAAATTTTTTATGCCATTATTTATTTAAAAATCAATTATTTTTAAAATTCGAAACGATCTTAAATTTTTACGTAAAACACTATATGCATTAGCTTGGAGCTGCTTTGGAAGCCAATTGGACCTATAACTCTTGACCTTTCATTTGATATGTTCTGTTCTTTATTATTAAAAAAGGTCTTTTTTCAAAAAAAAAGACCGACTGATTGCAATCCGAATTCTTTTTGGATTGCAACAGTCAAGGACTGGCCCAAAACTAGCCCTGCTAATGCTTTTTGTCCGTTAGGAGCTATTGATTTTTTGAATATTGTAGATATAGATAATTTGTTAGTTAAAAACTAAAAAAAATTCTGCATTTTTGACAAAAAACGAGTAAATTTGGCAAGAAACGGCAAAGTTTTATTTACAGAGCACTCTCAGCGGAAGTTGATATAGGAATAGCCCCCCTCTGAATCTACTAAAATTGTATTAGTGTTGTTTGGAGGTGTAGTGCCTGCAAATTTTATCCAAGTGGACTAAAGTAGCTTATTTCGTGCTGTTTTTGATGAAAAAGGCTGAATTTTGAAATATTTATCCAGAGTTTTTGACCAAAAAATTAAATCAGAGTAATCAACAAGGCTTGTTTGTCCTTAAAAATAAAATCAACGACACTATACTTAAAAATTTCAACAAATCTTAGCAAAATTGACGAAAAATTAGGCAAACATTTCGGAAAATTTGAATAAAACAAAAGTGATTTCACTCCACTATTTTCAGAAGTTTAAAACTCGGTAACTCCCTGTAGAAAAAGAAAATTTAAAAAATCTTTTTAATTCCATATTCTACGCTGGACGAGCTTTCTAATGATACCAGTCTCAACTCTCTACGATGAATATATGGATCGGCGAAAATTGACTGAACAAAAAAAACCCATTTGAGTATATAGTTCTTCCCCCTCAAGAGGGGTCGGAACAATAACTTAGTTGTTCAAAACTTGTTCAAAAAATTACGGAATGGAAATGGTAAAATTTGTCGGTGTTGATGTTCATAGTATCATTGTCAGTTAACGGGATAACTAAATTACTTATAATTTTTGAAATTGACAAGCCTGAAATGTGTGTGAAACCTCAGAGCCTTCACGAACATCAACAAGAAACAGAAAGCAAACCGACAGATTTGGAGAACCTATACCCACAAACTTGCTTAAAAAAGGAGGAAGGATGTGATGGTTTCAAAGAAACATCAAGAAACGTAGAAGTTTTCTTTATTAAAGTTTCAAAGAACGAAAGAAGAACTTACCTGACGAACTTTATTGCTGTGTCGATGAGTAATGGCCACAAAACTAAACTCAATTCTAATTTTGTTTTGGCGCTATCATTATCTTATTGACCTATCAATCATATGTCAGAAGCAAATTATCCCACCAACAGAAACCTGATTTTAACATCCACCGACCTCCAACTAATGAACTCGATTGTACCCAAGCCATATATGATTCTCATGAAATGTTGATGAAAATAGAAAATACCTTCCGGGATTCGGAGTTAAGATCTATTCACATGCCAATCATGTAAAAATTGTAAAGCTAATTTTTGTATATTTTCTGTTCAAAATTTAATTTAAAATTCAACTTATTGAATTCTTTGGCCCGTGTTATCGACCACGACAATTGTGTCCAGACCAGCTAGAGACAGACAAATTTTGGATCTACAGAATGCAGAATCAGCTACTGCGTGGATTATGTCTTTTGTGGCGAAATGTCGCGCAGAGAAGAAAGAGGACAAGGTCAACAACGACGGTACTGTACAGGATTTACAGGGAACCAATATCTTCCTTAGTATGTGCGGGCAAGATGCAATTATTAAACTTAGGAGCCTAATGAGTCCTAGGAGTTTGATAGACACTCCGTATAAAGACATCAGATTTGCGATTCAAAACTATATTTCTCCTAAAGAGAGAGTAGTAACGTCAGAAAGGGCTAAATTTCTGTCCGTTATACAAGGTGTAGGGGAGTCAGACGACAACTTCCTAGCACGTCTTAGAGAAGAAGCACGCTATTGTGACTTCGAATAACTGAAAACAGCGGCCAACCCCGAAGAGGAGCAGGTAAAAATAAAGTTTATCTCAGGTTTGAGGGACCCTGAAGCAAAACTTAGACTACTAGACGGTATTAAAGCAAAACCAGCAATGTTGGTTACTGAAATGACCGAGAGCTTACAGTTCAGAAGTCAAGCAATGGCTTTTGCAAGTTCTTCATCAGGTAATAAGCCCTTTAATGTGAAAGAAGAAGTTGGGTTCAACTTCAAAAAGACCTTTCGAAAATCAAATGAAAAAATTACGGCTGAAAAAACAACAACATGTGCACTAGGTGTGGAGGTAAGCCACACTCTAGTAGACCCTGTCCAGCGCTAAGTAAAAAATGCAACACCTGTGAAAAGGTGGGACACTTCTCAAAAATGTGTAGAAGCAGACCCCAACCAAATTCAGGTAAGTACAATAATCAGAATAACTTTTGCGAAGAAGAAAATGTCTCTTCAGAGCAAGCATCTCCAGCATCGGAGATGGGAATATTTTTACTAAAGAACAAATCTTTAGCATGTCTGTGACATGGGAATATATCTCAATAAATAACAGCAAAGCAAAAATGCAGGTAGACACAGGTGCAGATAGCACAGTGATATCATCAAAAATATGGACTGAGCTTGGTAAACCTCAGTTGGATGGTAAGATAAGACATCTTGAAGCTTTTTGATGGTCATCAATTAACGCTTCTGGGATCACTTACTTGTGACGTTGAGTGGAACGGAAGCAGGCTCACTCAAAAACAACTTGCAGTTGTGCAGTCTGATAAAGAATTTGGACTACTTGGTGGAGACCTTCTACCCAAGCACGGCGTGAACAACATCACAGCCGAGCACCTACTGGCTGTGAAGGGTTACAAAGCTCATGTGAAGTTGATACCAGGAACACAGCCAATGTTTTGCAAAACCAGAAAAAAACATCTACCTCTTCAAGACAAGGTCACAGAGAAGCTGGAACAAATGGTCAGACAAGGCATCCTTGAACCGGTACAGCCAGGAGGAGTCACTAATGCATCTCCAGTGGTGTGGCAGAGAAAGAAAAGTGGAGAACTGATACTTTGCGTGGACTTGAAAGTGCACATCAATGGCAAGGTCATGGATGAGGACTACCCAATACCCGACATTGAGACGATCTTCCACAACATACATGGGGCATCATACTTTGGCGAAAATGACCTCTCAGATGCCTCCTATCAAATTGAACTTGACGAAGAAGCTAAAGATATATGCACAATCAACACATCTCAGGGACTGTTCAAGATGTGCCGACTACCTCAGGGACTGAAAAAATCTTCTTAAGTCTTCCAGAATTGCATCGAATCAACACTCAAAGGAATTAAAGGTGTTGTGATCTTTCAAGACAATGTATTGGTGTATGGAACTACCAAGGAGCAGTTCGACAAGAAAATGCTTGCAGTGAAGAGTCGACTACGTGAGAAAAACTTTACTATTAATGAGAAAAAATCCAACTCAAAACCAGTCGATAGCGTTAGCTTTTTGGGATACTCCATTTCAAAGGAGGGAATAGCACCAGATGCCAAACATGTTGAAAAAATAAAAACTGCAAAAGCACCAACTAACAATAAACAACTCGAATCGTTTGTTGGGCTAGCTAATTTTTACGGAAGAATGATTCCTGATTTTGCAACAAAAATGCTGCCCTTAAATAAAATGAAAAATAGCGATTTCTCATGGGGCAAAATGCAACAAAAAGAGACTTAAAAATTGATTTTATGTGCTAACCCACTAGTACAGCCATATAGCCTACAAAAAGAAACAACAGTTACTACTGACGCCTCTGAAAAAGCTATTGGAGGGGTTCTTTCGCCAGAAGGACATCCAGTCATATATGTATCGAGAAAATTGACTCCAGCGGAGCAAAACTACTCGAACATAGAGCGGGAAGCACTGGCAATTGTGTTTGTGGTGACAAGACTAAAACAATTCTTTCTTGGAAGACGATTTACCCTACAGACTGACCACAAACCACTCAAATATCTCTTTGCACCAGACGAGGAGATCCCGAAGACAGCATCAGCGAGAATCACAAGATGGGCAATAGCTCTAATGGGTTTCGACTTTGAGTTGAGGTACACACCAGGAGAGCAGATACCTCATGCATATGCTTTGAGCAGAATGGATTTTGGCGAAGACGAATCGGACAACGATCGAGTGTGCTTCGCAATCAATAACATCTACTTCGCCCACAGTGATTTGGTGACCCAAGCAGAAATCAAAACTGAACTTGGAACAAACAGACTCTTCCAGGACATAATGAAGCGAATCAAAAGCGGCAATTGGAAACAATATTCAGAAGCGGAAAAAGGATTCGAACAACAGAAAGATGCACTTACTTTACATAATGGAATCATCTTCAGAGGTGTTGTTCCTTTCATTCCACCCAAACTACGACACTTGGTTTTGGCAAAAGCGCATGGGACACATCCCGGAAAGAATGCAACTGAGGCATCAGTCAGAATGATAGCATGGTGGCCTGGCATTACCCAAGACGTTCAACACTTTGTTAGTAAATGTAAGAATTGTCAATTGAACAGGCCTAGCCTGGGAAAAACGGTCTCTACGTGGCCAGAAGCCGACGTTTGGGAACGGCTCCACATGGACTGGGGTTATGTTAAGGACCAAGGCAATATCTTAGTAATTGTTGACGCGGGTTCTGGTTGGATAGAAGCCTTCCCCGCGGGAAATAGAACATCAGAAACAGTTATAATATATCTTAGTCAAATCTTTGCAAGATTCGGAATACCAAAAACTTTAGTTTCTGATAATGGTCCAGAATTTGTAAGTGGTGACCTTAAACAGTGGTGTGAATCACTGGAAATTAAGAAAATAGAATCACCCATCTATCATCCAAGAGCTAATGGACTAGCTGAAAGAGCAGTTCAGACAGTGAAGCGGGCACTTCAAGCGTGGAGTCCCAACCTTAAAGTGTCATTTTGAGCATTCCTGCAAAGGGCACTGATGACACATCGCAACACTTCAAAGACGAGGAGCAAAACTCCAGTTGAACTCTTGTTGGGACCTAGAGTGAGACTACCAGTAATAGCCCATTTCGACTTGTGCGAACCCATTCTATTCAAGGCCAACGAAAACAAAAAGACAGTTCCTGCTACCTTCATCATCAGGAAGGGCTCGAACACATCTTTCCATCTTTCATACAGCCCGAAAACTCAATACGGGCTATTCTAACGAGCGACAACCAGATTGCGAGACTAGACGAGGACAGTGTGAAAATTGAACCAGCAGTGGAGGAGACCATATCTCAATCAAAACAACAACTTCAGAGTACAGATGTGGGACCTTCACTTCAAGATGAAGCTTCTGCAGCCACATCATCTGCAGAGCACCAACAACCCGAAACCTCAGAGCCTTCACGAACATCAACAAAAAACAGAAAGCAACCCGACAGATTTGGAGAACCTATACCCAAAAACTTAATTAAAAAAGGAGGAAGGATGTGATGGTTTCAAAGAAACATCAAGAAACGTAGAAGTTTTCTTTATTAAAGTTTCAAAGAACGAAAGAAGAACTTACCTGACGAACTTTATTGCTGTGTCGATAAGTAATGGCCACAAAACTAAACTCAATTCTAATTTTGTTTTGGCGCTATCATTATCTTATTGACCTATCAATCATATGTCAGAAGCAAATTCTCCCACCAACAGCAACCTGATTTTAACATCCACCGACCTCCAGCTAATGAACTCGATTGTACCCAAGCCATATATGATTCTCATGAAATGTTGGTGAAAATAGAAAATCACCTCCAGGATTCGGAGTTAAGATCTATTCACATGCCAATCATGTAAAATATTTTTAGCTAATCTAAATTTTCTCTGTATATTTTCGCATAGATAACCACTATAAATACAAGCTAATTTTTGTATATTTTTAGTTCAAAATTTAATTTAAAATTCAACTTATTGAATTCTTTGACCCGTGTTATCGACCACGACAATGTGGATGCACTTTTTGCTTGCTTACAATTTTATAAAATCATATTGACATTTTTGACAGTATTTGTTAGTTTTGATGATATTGTTCTATTGGAAATCATAATTTGACTCCTCGTGTCTGTTATGCAAAATGTGATGAATTGGGTAGATGTTTTTATTCTCTCAAATGAATAAAAGTTCTAACTAGTTTTGAAATTCGAAAAAGTTCCAAAGTTCTAAATAGTTCTAAATTTTTAAATAGATCTAAAATTCTAAATAATTCTAAAGTTCTAAATAGTTATAAAATACTAAATTATTCTAAAATTTTTAATAGTTCTAATTTGTTCTAAATTTCTAAATAGTTCTAAACTTCGAAATAAATCTAAAACTCTGAATATTTCTAAAATTCTAAATAGTTTTCAAGTTCTAAATAGTTCTAAAATTCTAAATAGTTCTAAATTTCTAAATAGTTCAACAATTCTAAATAGTTCTAAATTGTTGTAAAATTCTAAATAGTTCTAAAATTCTAAATAGTTCTAAAATTCTAAATAGTTCTAAAATTCTAAATAGTTCTAAAATTCTAAATAGTTCCAAAATTCTAAATAGTTCTAAAATTCTAAATAGTTCTAAAATTCTAAATAGTTCTGAAATTCTAAATAGTTCTAAAATTCTAAATAGTTCTAAAATTCTAAATAGTTCTAAAATTCTAAATAGTTCTAAAATTCTAAATAGTTCTAAAATTCTAAATAGTTCTAAAATTCTAAATAGTTCTAAAATTCTAAATAGTTCTAAAATTCTAAATAGTTCTAAAATTCTAAATAGTTCTAAAATTCTAAATAGTTCTAAAATTCTAAATAGTTCTAAAATTCTAAATAGTTCTAAAATTCTAAATAGTTCTAAAACTCTAAATAGTTCTAAAATTCTAAATAGTTCTTAAGTCCTAATGAATTAAAGTTCTGAATTTCTCTCAAATGAGTGGAAGTTCTAAACATTCAAGATATTTTTTTTCAGTTTTAAAAGCCTTCTTTTTCAAACTACATCATTTTTTCACTGAAAACTGTATAAGCAGACTAAGAAACAGAATTATGAGTTGCAATAATACCATTAGAAGGCTCTAACAGAATCATTGATGATGATCTTATATATAATTCATTTGGTTTACCTGCGGGACAGTGTTGAGGTCCTTGACAATCATGTCTGCCCTGAGAGGGATGAGTCTGATGGGGGTCCTCCACCGTCCAGAGAGAACCCTCAATTGGTTGTCAAACAGGAGCACCTTTGCCCACCCGATTGTCTTCTGCCTCGGAAGGAAGCTGCTCTGGGCCTGTACCTCAACTACCAAGGCCAAATCGGGGCCCGGACGACATCTTAACATCAACAGAATTTGAAATCAAAAACTTAACTTTAATTTTAATTTTTGGCATGGATATTGGGGCAACGTGTTGACTCAAGTCACGGTGAGCGATATGAAAACATAGCTGGATTAATCCAGATTGGGCGGCTGAAATTGTATATAATTAAATCTTGGATTATCATAAACTAAAAATCACAACAGCATATTTCTGGAATATTCACCTAAAAGATATTTTTATAGAAGACGAAACAGAAATAATTTTTTTGAAAATTGTTTATGTCGAATAAAGATGTACTGGAAACTATATTTTTTGAGAATTTAGCACACTAAGCCTCAATTATAAATTTATATCCCAACCGAAATGATTATTATTGCGATGCACTTCAAACGAGAGTGGACAAAACTGTTCCACACAAAATAGATCCCGACATGAGATCCGACCAGGACTGTGGTATCCGACTAAATTGCGCTCAAGTTTACATATTCGGGACGACCTCAAAAACACAGGTTAGTCTGATCAGAGACAATTTGGAGCGCAGAATAATCTCATAAAAGACAACTTTGAGCAAAAGTGAATTTTATCAGAAACTGTTTCTAGCGCATGTAGATTTGATCCGAAATGAATTTGAGCACAATCAGGTCTGACCAAAATGACCAGGCGGGCCTGATCAGAAGGAATTTCGAGCGCATTTCGGGCGCAATTGAGTATGACCTGATGTGAATTCAAGCGCTCTAAAATCTTTCGAGCGCGCTCAGTAGAATCAGAAGTAATTTCTGCATAGTACGGTCGGTCTGATCAGAGATCATTTCGGTCTGAATACAGTCTAGCTGAAGCCGATGTTTACTTATAACTATTCTTTGACTGGTATTGTTTTGTCTGAACTCGCAGGGATATTTTGTCTGAAATTAGGGAATAACTATTGGGTACTGTGCTCCGTTTCAAAAACAATATCTATACCATTTGCGCTTTAAAAGATGGAGAGGAGAGACCAAAAATAGCCAGAAACCATATCAGAAAAGACATCAACTCACTTTTGAACCGGCTGACTGATAGACAGCAAACAGAACTTCATGCTGCTGTCAGTCACTGGATCCACTGAGCCTTGCTGTGTGGGCATTGCCTGTGAGAAACAGTCTCGCTCTGGGAGTACTTTGGCTGTACACACTTCATGTGGACCATTGTATAGAGAGACAATCAACTGCATCTTGTCGTAAGTATGGTCTATGTTGAGCAGGAAATCGTAGAAGATGACAAAACCGGCTCTGTTAAAACAGCTTTACTATTATCTCTCGAGGAAACTTTCTATAGTCCTCCAGACTTCGTAATTAACGACACCCCCCACCCCCTCTTGCGTTCATCTTGGGTGTGGACATACTTGATTTCACCTGCGACCTAACTCTGGGCTTATTTTCACCCTCGATACATTTAGCCTGTCGCCATATTTTAACCTCATATCTGTTCACACTACACCCGAAACATTCGAATGTCTATTTTGAGCTATAACACCTCAATTTTTAAAACCAAACCCCACGTATCCCTTATTTTGAAAACTAATTGTGCCAATTATTTGAGGAAATAAGTTCGTGGTTAATTATTAGGGCTTGAAATTAATAGGATCAAAAGAGAGACATTGAGAAAAATAATGTAAGGTGCTACCTAGTGTTGTTTCAACAGCAATGTTAATTTTTTGTTCATTTTTACTGTTCAGAAATAGCCTTGAGTTGCGATCCGCTCAATATAAATTGGATTTTATTAACAGTCTAGATTTTTTTTTCGTTAATGTGCTCTACAAGTCCGTTTTTTTTGTTTGAGTTGAATGTTTTGTGCCATATCAAAGATTTAAATGTATAAATTACGCCTGAGCTCGGGGGTTGTCATAAATATCTACTCATTAAGTGTGGCGGGTGAGGGGGGTTCAATAACAAGACATCACATTCGTTCATGGATGAAACTCACGTGGGGTCGTATGGCTGGCTATGCAGACTGACGTAGTTGTTGCTGAAGAGAGGGTTCGATGGCGTCATCAGGTGTGGGTTCTCCTTAAGGGGCGGAATCGGTTTAGGCTACCAGTCAAACACAAAACCATTTTTAATCTTTTCGATGATTGCCTATATGATTCTGTGTTTAAGGACAGTAGAACAGCACAAGATCGTGCCAGTAATAAGATTTTGGTGATGCTCTCGAAACTGCTTCTGATGACACAAAAGTGAGATCAAATCAGCCACTGGTCAGACTTTTCCCCTGTTTTAGGGTCAACCAAGCATCCTGTAATTTTGAGCGATGAACACAAGTGGGCACCTAAGTTAGTCTGACCAGGGTTTCATTAGTCTCGGAACTTAATTTGAGAGAGACAGTAAAAGGAATCTAGGAGTTATCATTGTCAGTAAAAAATACTAACTTATTTACTAACCAATACTTTTTTCAAGCTTATATGAGAGGTGTGGCATCTAAGTTATATGTAATGGTATATTGTGTTACCGGAGGGTTGAGATACTCCTTAATCTGTTTGAGGTATGCCTCAGCTCTCAGAGTATCTATCTCGTGTTGCATGTTCATCATCTTCAGGTAGTGTTCACGCTGCACCTTCTCAACAATGTCCTCTTCTGTAAGAATAAACAGATCATCAATAGATGTTGAAAAAATTTGTGTTAAAAACTATTTGTTGATTTGAAAAAATATGCTAAAAATATCTCTTAAACTATTTACAATTCTGAGCTCGACTTTATTTTGAATGGGTACGTTTTATACGTCAATTTTTCCACAACTACTACCGCGACTTTATGACTGAGGAACGGAAGAAATTGCAATAGATTTAAGTAACTCAAAATAACTTCATAAGCTAAAACTAGTCCAGACTCAATTTGCTTTGAACTGGGACACGATCAACCCCTTGTGTTCTTATGTTAAAAAGCACCTTGGTGCAAAGAATTGATGGCGTTTAATCCGATCATTAATGGCATCTCTGATGAATAATAGGTTCTACTTCTTTTCACCCCTATTCATTTAACCCCCTATCATTTAACCCCTCTATCACTTCACCCCTCGAGCATTTCATCCCGTCACTTAGAAGTCGACATTAAAGGCATGTTTTGTCATAATTAAGTGGATAAATTAATCCCACGTTCGGTTGTGGTAGTTTCATATCAAGTCCCACGGGCCGCTGAGGCATGGCCAAATGATTATATTGCTATATTAATTATCCTTATTTTATAGAAGGATTAAAGTCGGGGAGAAATGATAGAGGGGTTAAAAAATAGAGGGGTTAAATGATACAGGGGTGATTAAATCGGGGTTAAATGATAGGGGGTTAAATGAATAGGGGCGAAAAAACGGGACACCGAATAAAATACTCAGAACCCATGAATTGCAGTTCTTAAATTAATCCAAAAGCTTTGGGAAATTTTTACCAATTTAAGGTTACCAACTGAAGGTTTTCCGCTTTTGCTTTAATTTGTTTCTTACACATGAAAACACGATTTCTTACTTCAAAATTTCGTTTTAGAGGTCAAGGCCATTATGGAATCACTAGATATTAATTAGGTTGATGGTTCCAAACAATAGTGGTACTCCTTGTTGATATTCAACATGCAATTTAATAGTTTTTATCTATTTCATCTAATAAACCTAGAACTTTCAGCTATAAAAAAAAGTTTTTCAAATATTTTTTTCAATATGAAAATTATTTTAATTTAAGTCAATCACAAGCCGACTTTTTGCGGAACCAACAAGTGATTAAAAATGTAGGTCGCTGAACTTACACGCACTTCAGTTATACAGTTGTTTCCTTATGACTGGAGATCTCAGTTAAAAATAGGGAAGAATTGAACGGCAGTTTGCTATTTTCAATATTTATCGTTTTTTAAATAACATAAAAATAGAGAAACATTTTAAAGCAAAACTTGTCAAGAGACCAATTACATTTGTTTAATTTTTTTTAAAGTAATGATTATGTTCAATACTCGTTTTCATCGAAAGTTGAACGTGGTTTCAGGAGATCCTTAAGGATCTGTAAACCAACTAGATTTCTTTTTTGTCTCCTTCTAACATTTGTGGACCCAATGTTCACCTTTGTCCATTACTGTTTGCTTGAGAAAAAGATGTACACACTTCAACAGGGTCTGTGAACAACAATTCGAATTTTTGAACTACAGTTGAAATCTTAAAAATAACCTTCTTACATTATCAATTTGTTGCTGTACTTATTCATGCAAACTTAATTCACAATTTTTCACATAGTGTTTGCGTGAATTAATCTTGCTTTTTTGCAGGTCAAACCGCCCTTCTTCGTAGCCATGAAAATAGATTAAATCACAGAAATTAAACATTTGCATACACAATCAGACACACACACACACAAACACACGCACACTCATGTACAAATAGGTTTAACCATTACTTAAAATCGTTGGCACAATTGAACGAATTCGCATAGTTCGAATTATGTAAGTTTCATAGAAAACTCTAAATTTTAATGGAAAATTAATTACTGATAAGTGTTATCTGATTTCCGCAATTCATGCAATTGTTTTATTTTTGATCTACAGTTTTTGCGAATTATTTTTAAGTAAATTAATTGATGGATGTTTTATAATGTTTTTTTCTGCGTAATCTCACACTACCTACTTTTATTAGGCATGTTGGGTCTGTACTGGTGAACAGACAAAACAGTCCCGGACAAAACAGTCCCGATTTGCAAAATATTCCCACCCCGGGTTGAAGTTTCTTTGATTTCATACAAGGATCATATATGATTTCATACTGTCCATACTTGATTTCTTAGTACGATCCTTGTATGAAACCAAAGAAATCATATATGATCCTTGTATGATTACCAAGAAATCATACATGATCCTAATACGAATACCAAGAATCATACATCTGTTTTTTGAAAATCTTCAACCATTTATGTTTTTTGTTTTTATTCGATAGGGCATCACCTATATGATACCCCGGCATCACATTGTGATCCGCCAAAAGACCCTAACGTACAATATCAATTGCAAGTTGGGTTCAAAATAAAAGAGTAAGTCTAAACAAATAACAAAATTTTTGACATACTCTGAGGCCAGTTTATACACATAAATGCTCATTTATAACAAAATTAATCAAGAAAAAAACTGCATATCACGTCAAATTCGTTTTCTGAATACGTTTAAACCACAAAGTTATTCTTTTAGCGCACACAAAGAATCAAATGTGGATTGCAAATGCGATATAATAATTTAATAAGTCCTCTGACTACATTATACGAGAATTTGTGGCACCAGTCAATGTATTATGTGTCATATATGACCTTGTATGAAATCCAAGAAATTTTTTCAACTTCAATGGAAAATCAAAATTATACAGTTTTTAGTCTTTGAATGTTTTTGTATGATCCTTGTATGATTTCTAGGAAATCATATATGGTCCTTGTATGACTACCAAGAATTCATACAAATCATATATGACTTAGTATGATTACTAAGAATCATATATGACCTAGTACGAAATCAAAGAAAGTTGTATGATCGTTGACCCGGGACGAAATAGTCCGGTCTGAAGATAGAAATAAGCATATTCATGAAAATTAACAAAGAAACCCCTCAACTTATTCTCAATATTGTAATGCATCGACTAAATTTTAAGCTGATTACAACATAGTTTTTGCCAAATAAGGTATTTTGAAACAAGTTTCTAGTTTAATCCTAATTCATGTCAATTAAAAACAATGAATTCAGAGGCTTAACTCTGGGACTGTTTTGTCTGAGAATAATTATCAATTTGGGACTGTTTTGTCTGGGACTTTTTTTTATCTGGGACTGCTTTGTCCGGACACGGCCTAAAATTTTCTCGAACGTTATTGATTCTGCTTTAACACTTTAATGTGCGCTCTATCAAGTTTGAAAACTTGCATTTTTCTAAATAATCGCCATGATATGGATTCATGAGCGTCAATTCAATAAGGTTGAAAGATAAAGAATGATAGAATCAGAATCGAGGCGGATCAAAAAAGACAGTTATGTAATTGAACTAATTGAACTGAAACCAAAGTTAACGTACCCGAAGGATAATCGTGGATCAGAACTTACCATTGCTTCTTCTGTATCGGAGTAGATCCAATTCCTGCATGATGAGACGGTTCTCTTTTTCATACTCCAGCAGCTGAAATTTCTCATCAGATAAATTTGTTTTTACTGAAGTGTGCAATTGTTTGTGTGGATTGGATGGAAGGTTTTTAGGATTATAAAACAATATTTAAATTTAGATATTGTTTTATACTGCTAAAAACCTTCCACCCAATCCACACAAACAATTGTACACTGAGATTTTAAAGTAGTGCTGTCACCATAGCTTAACAATAGGCTTAGAATTTTTTAAGTAGACAAACTTTTCTCATGTTTTCTGAAATTTATTAAAACTCAATTTTTCATTGAACTGGAAAGTCATTTTATCACAAATTTAACTCCATGCAACCCATTTTTAAATCCTTGAATTAAGCATAGCTGTTTTTAATCTTAAATTCTAGTTTTGACCATGCATAGTTTTAGCAAATATAGTTTTGGCATAGTTTAAAATTCAGTCAATGAGTCGCTTAAACGAATAATGACAAATTGTAACCCTCATGGCTTCTGTGGCCGACATCTCTGGTTTCGGCACTCCCATAAAACTCTTGGGCTGTCCTCCCTCTGCACCGTACCCCACCCCACCCATTCTGGTCACGTGTTTGTTCATGGCATCGCCCATTGTCTCGTTCATCTGTCGAAGCAGATTGGTGTCGTGTCCCCCGGCCATCAAGTAGGCAGACTTAAGGGCGTTAATCTGAGATGCAGGGTTCTTAGGCTGGTAGGGAATCATTGGCAGCTGAGGTGCCACTCGAGTGGTTTGCCTAAGGAAGATAGGTCAAATTTTGAATGATGTCTGTTTTTTATTTGATTTGGTTTTAGCAGTGGGAGACCATTTTCACCAGTGCCTTTTTCAAATTGGGCTTAAAAATTTGCTTTCTGGAACTATTGTTACACCAAATATACTATAGATAAATATAAATTACAAAAAGAATGCACCAGCAAGAGCACTATTAGGCCACATTGCGCGCTCTTAAGCATTTCTCAATCACAGATTATATCTGCCTTTGTTCGAAAATGAACGTAACACAGAGGAAAAAACTATTGCTTTTGGAGTTTTTTAAACGCAGGAACCGATCGTTTAATAACATTTTATCCAACCAAACAACTTTTCAAAATTGAACTGGCTGGTTTTCTCGACAATTTGAAAATCGCTATCAAGGATACCGTCCAAATAATTGTTTTATTAAAAGTTCGAAGAGAATTAACGGCATCAAAACATAAATCAAACAGACAAAACAGGAAAAAAATTGTTTTCCCAATTTCGCTTGTCCTTACTTGGTTAAATTTGATTACTATGATACGAATTGTAAGCAGCCATACAATGATCACTCAAAAATCGAAAAAAAAAAAACTGTATTTAATTTGTCTGTTGTAGTTTTTGCAAATCTACTAAAAGAGTTTAACGAAACCAAAAGAATGAAAAAAAATTGTCCTAGAGCTTAACCTTCTGAGCCAATAGCTCATCAAATTACTTATTGAATGGCCTGATACAATTATGTTCAAGCATTACTTTTCACGACTTTGAAGTCGTTCACGCTTTAACTCTCGTATTTCGTCTCGAATGGACTCGGCAGCTTTCACTAGCTGCTCATCTTGGTCTCGGATAGCTTTCAAAATCACTTCATAGTCTCCTCCGCCAATTGAGGCAGCCCCACCTTGTGACGTCACAGAAGTTCCCGGGAACTGGGACAACTTAGGCTGTGAGAAGTCTATTTTGACTGCATTGGCTGCTCGATTGGCAGCCGTCTCGATTTGGAGTTCTGTTAATTGTCGCTGAATCTCTAAAAATTTAATCTCAGAATAATCGAATTGGTAATGCCGAAAGCTGTGATTATGTATTTTTCCGATGAATGCACTCTAGGGTAATGATCAATAGACAAATAATTGTTCCCTATATTTTTTTTGAAAAAAATGGGAGAATTTTATGGCAGCACCGAGTTTTTTTGTTCAAACACATTTTCATCGTCTTGAGGGCATCAGTATTATATATATATATATATATATATATATATATATATATATCTGGTATCAAATTTAAGTTCTCTGCGTCTAGAATTTTTGTGCAAATGGACACTTTGCTTTTTTGGTAGAAAGATTTGGCATCAGTTTTGACAACAATTTAGGTAATTATAGCGTAAATTCGTATACCATTTTTTACTTGGTTCTTATTTCGATCGTTTAGCCATTTCGGATAAATAGCGACCTTAACGAAGGGGTTTTAATCAACTAAAATCATGTTATTTTTGTAACAATGAACAATGTCAAAGTGTGAAAAATGGTTTTATAGATTTTGCGACAAATTTATCAATTTTTAGCCAAAATTGATCCTGTTTTTTTATGACAATAAGAATAAAGAAGTAGCAAACAAATTGGGCTTCTATAAAAAATTTTCATAAGTGCATGACTTTGTGAAAAGGTACGAGAGTTACGAAAACAAGATACTTCTAAAAAAAGTTATGCGTTTCAGACAAAGCTTGAACTAGAGGCAAAACTGACTGGAAAGAGAACAAAACACTTTCGTAAAGCATTCCGTTACGAATTAAAAACTTTTTGTCAACCTTGAGGTCTGAAAATATATCAGACAGAAAATTTTGAGATCTCTAGTAGAACAATTTTTGATCAAGAAAAAACTGTTTTCTGCTCAAATTCAAGAATCTCCTATTCTAATTTAATTTTTCTTGGAACTCAACAAGTTTTTATGGAAAGCGTGATATAAGTACTGCCAGAGCAGTGCACATATAAAAACACCTGTAACTGCAGGGCATCAAAAGCTACTCTGGAAGTGATAGAGAAAAATTAATGCGCATCAATTTTGTTTTTGCAGCGGTACTTCGAGAACTGTTTTCACTGTTTCTATACTTGCGATCTTATTTCGTCATAACTATAGCCTAATTTTTGCAAAACTACTAACGCCTATTAATTGCAGTTATGCGATTCAGGTAACCAGTGATTAAAAATTTTTATGAACTTGTCACATTCGGTTTCACAAAATTTTGTAGAAGGTTAATCTTTCCTCAGTTACGGTTTTTTGTGATTGGTCTGGATAGCTTTTTTAGAGTGAGAAAAAAAAACTTTATTTATGTGATTTCTTCAATTTTTTACGGAAAGTTTCTTTCTTCAATTGTTTTAGTTACTCTCTGATTTTCGTCCAGATTGGTCGATGTTCAGTTTTTTAATCCGTCCTCACACTGTCCGGGTGGTATAGTTTTTTTCCAGATAACAGTTTGAAACTTTTTAGAGTGCATTTGTTTCGTTTTTCAATGTTTTTAATTTTGAAATTTTATGTCAAATTGATTTGATTGACTTTTTTTCAAAGAAAAACGCGAGTTATTAAATTTCGCTACTGTTCAGTTTTTGTGTTTTGTATGACTGCCAAATAAATGAGAGATCTTAGAAACTCTCTAGTATTTTAAACCATTATGCCAGCCACGTTCTATTCCAAATGTCTTCTACATCGATATCTTTTCTAATGAATCTCGTACAAAAAAGTTCAAAAAATGATGGCAATTTATGAGTTATGCATCAAAATCATGTGAACTTTTAGTTTCAATATTAAATTCGCATGCTTTTCTAGTTTATATATATTTTGTTCTGTTGAACGAGTTGAAAGGTCGATCTTCTTTTGATAACGCTGATCGAAGCCATCATGAATCATGAACTTTTCTCCTCATTTCACGTCCCCGTAGAACTTTCCAACTTTCTTATGATTTAAAGACCTTGACTTCGTTGGAGTTTTAAGATTAGAACCTTTTTTGTTCATCGATTTATGTATATTTTTTTATGCGCTTTATTGGCAATCGAAAACTAACCTTGTATCCAAATTAGACATGAAAACAGCGCTGTCACTTTATTTTCTATTTACTGTAGTACAGAAGTGCAACCGCTTTAAACTT
>NW_027449301.1:0-15000 GCF_964194025.1 Convolutriloba macropyga
CTCTCTCGCTCTCCTCTCTCTCCCCCCCCCTCTCTCTCTCTCTCCCTCTCTCTCTCCCTCTCTCCCCTTTCTCTCTCTCTCTCTCTCTCCTCTCTCTCTCTCTCTTTGGCACACCGTGCCTTGTGGTTTTTTTTCGTGTTTTTTGTTGTTTTTTCTAGTGCATTTTGTTTTTCTCTTGTTTTTTGGCACTCCGTGCCATCAGTTTTTCGTTTTTCTGGCCTGTTTTCCTGTTTTTGTGATTTTTAGCTGTAGGAAGTACTTAACAAAAGGGTATCTTGTAAGATTCTGGCAGAAAAAATGGCTATCTTGTAAGATTCTGGCAGAAAAAATGGCTCTCTTGTAAGATTCTGGCTGAAAAATGGTTATCTTGCAAGTTTCTGGCAGAATGAATGGTTATCTTGCAAGATTCTGGCAGAAAAATGGTTATCTTGCAAGATTCTGGCAGAAAAATGGTTATCTTGCAAGATTCTGGCAGAAAAATGGTTATCTTGCAAGATTCTGGCAGAAATCTTGCGAGATTATGCATAATCTTGCAAGATTCTGGTAGAATCTGCCAGAATCTTGCAAGATAACCATTCGAAATCGACTGGGGAAGAGTCAAATCGTAAGGCAGCTGGTTCTACTGAAATTGAACTGAGTGATACAGATCTGTTGATTTATCAATTTACCAATTTTATTTGAATTTTTGTTTTGTCGAATAAGCCGAGACACTTTGAGATAATTTGAGAACCAAAAAAAAAATAATTTGAGTTATTAGATGATATTTGAGCTACTCAGTGCGAACTCAATTGCAGACAACATTCAGAAGTTGTACGTCAGAAGTTAGCGGTAGACTTATTCGATGAGTCTAAAGTGGAATACTCTGAGATTGGTCTAAAGATTATAACCCAGGTTGAGGTGCCATCCGGAAGTGACCTCTGATCATCCGAAGTTCAACGCACACGGTGTGTTCCCAGACCATAATTACAGGGTCTGGGTTTTGGTTCCGGATGGGAATAGTCTGATCAGGGGTCAATTGCGGATGGGAATGGTATGATCAGAGGTCACTTCCGGATGGGAATGGTATGATCAGAGGTCACTTCAGGATGGGAATGGTATGATCAGAGGTCACTTCCGGATGAGAATGGTATGATCAGAGGTCACTTCCGGATGGGAATGGTATGATCAGAGGTCACTTCCGGATGGGAATTGTATGATCAGAGGTCGCTTCCGGATGGGGATGGTATGATCAGAGGTCACTTCCGGATGGGGATGGTATGATCAGAGGTCACTTCCGGATGGGAATGGTATGATCAGAAGTCACTTCCGGATGGGAATTGTATGATCAGAGGTCGCTTCCGGATGGGGATGGTATGATCAGAGGTCACTTCCGGATGGGAATGGTATGATCAGAGGTCACTTCCGGATGGGAATTGTATGATCAGAGGTCGCTTCCGGATGGGGATGGTATGATCAGAGGTCACTTCCGGATGGGAATGGTATGATCAGAGGTCACTTCCGGATGGGAATTGTATGATCAGAGGTCGCTTGCGGATGGGAATAGTATGATCAGGGGTCACTTCCGGATGGGAATGGTATGATCATAGGCCCCTTTCGAGCGCACAATAGTATGATCAGAGGTCGCTTCCGGATGAGAATAGAATGATCAGGGGTCTGTTCTGGATGATAACCGTCTGATGCTGGTAACCGTACTGTCGGAAAAAAACTCACGTCCCCACAAATGAGGTGCACAAAATCCCAGCGGGGGGGAAACCGACTAACCGGCGTCTCAACGGGGCAGGGGGGGTGCACCTCAAGCGGGCCCGAGGCCCTCACCTTAGAATAATAGTAAGACTGAAATAGACTTTTTTGCTAGGCAAGCTATACCAAATTTTTTTTTGTTTTATCATCTAAATACCCATGGAATACTCCATACTCCATACTCCCATGAAATTTCCGTATGAAAAACTAACTTTTTTCCTAGGCAAGTAATAGCAAAAATTCTTTTTGCTTTAGACTCTAGGTATAAACGGGATACTCCATACCCAGTTTGGTTAGATTTGAACAACTCCTTGACACGATAAAATTTCTATAGGGTTTAAAATCAATTATCCTCTTTTCTTTTTAAATTCATTCAACTTCTTCTTCACAAATAGATGTTCTTTATGTTAATTTCGTTGTTTCTTTATGTTTATTTTAATCATCGTAATGCTTACTGGTGAATGTATCTATTTTTAGTGAGCTGATTTTCCATACGTTGTCTACAATACTATTGTCAATTCACTAAAATTAGATACATTGACCAATAAGCATTTCGATGATTAAAATAAACATTAAGAAACAACAAAATTCACATAAAGAACATCTATTTGTGAAGAAGAAGTTAAAAGAATATAAAAAGAAAAAATGATAGTTCATTTTAAATCCATGTAACCATAGATTTTCTTAACATATAGTCATTCATTAATTTTTTTTCACAATATATTCAGTAATAAATGTAAAAGAACATTCAGAACCCTTTTTTAAAATGGTAAATGAGGTAAAATATATGAATTCTCCGCATATCTCTAAATACTATTGTAAGTCTGGGTTAACTATTTGGTTCACATTAAACTTGCCCCTTGACCCGATCAAGTTTCTCCTAGAAACGTGTCTGAATAGTGGCATTTTTCCTTTGGGATAGTCTGATTGGAGATCATCTGACTTAACAACTGTCGGGAAAATGGTCTGGGTTTAGTGGGGGCCATGGTTGCAAAATCGTCTGGACAATGGTCTGGAGGTGGTCAGAAAATCTTTGGAAGATGGTCTGATCAATGGCACTTTTGGTCTGGGGATAGTCTGATCAGAGGTCATCTGACGCGCACAATCGTCTGGGCCATGGTTGCACAATCGTCTGGACAATGGTCTGGAGGTGGTCAGAAAATCTTTGGAAGATGGTCTGATCAATGGCATTTTTCTTCTGGGGATAGTCTGATCAGAGGTCATCTGACGCGCACAATCGTCTGGACAATGGTCTGGGTTTCGTCTGGTCCATGGTTGCACAATCGTCTGGCAATGGTCTGAATTGGGTCTGATCAGAGATCAGTTCCGGATGGGAATGATATGATCAGAGACCATTTTGAGCGCACATTCAGCGCACACGGTGTTTTGAGCGCACATTAGTCTGATCAGAGGTCATCTTCGTCTGGGATGGTCTGATCAGAGGTTACTTTCGTCTGGCACGATCTGATCAGAGGTCACTTCCGGATGGCACCTCAACCTGGGAAGTATCGCAATCATTCTGGCTGCAGAATTTTCGAATTTTGAATTTTCGGAGCATCAAGTCAACCGGTGCGTTACAAAATAACGAGAAGCGCCGGAGGAGTATTATTTTGCAAGCCTGAAAAACAGTCCTTTAAAAGTTGAGTTAATTGTTGCAAGTCGACATTTGGGACAACAAGGAATTGTGAATATTCAAACACTCTAAATAAGCAGACTTTACATGCTCTAGAAAATGTTGTGAGCAAAAAAAATCTCAAACTACAAAATAAAGGGAACGTAATGACTCCTAAGCTGTCAACAAATCAAAGTGAAAATTGAAAACAGTTTCTATTTGACTTGAATTGAATTGGCCTTCTTAGCCTCAAAATCTTTAAGTTTAATCTTCATTCACAATCACATTAAAACGCCGGTTACAGCAAAAAATAAGCCTTGAAAGGCTTGTCTTAACTCCTTAAGTAGATTGAGATGGAGAGAGATGCCACAAAACTAGGACTGTTGACAAACAATTTTTGAGCAATTAACTCCCATTTGCTAATTATACAATAAACACATTCTCCTAACAACTGTGAAAACTATTCAACTGAGACAAATTTTTTGCGGGCTCATAAGCTTTTCCTTGCATTCGAAATTGAAGAAACTTATTTGTAGCTGTTTTACCCAACTGAAATTTGGGGGGAAAATAGTCGAAACAGAGAAGATTAACTAACAGAGAAGAGTCTTGGAGTTGAAGAAACTCATGTGCAGCCATTTTATATCACATGAATCAAGTCTGAGCTAACAAACGCAATTGAATTTTTCAACAAACATTACAAAACGTTTTTCATGGCAATTCGGTTGAGTTTCGCTAATTTTCCTTATCTGGAAATTGTTATGAGCTAACTCAACAACTCTTTTAGAAAAGTTTCTGATTGCTAATGACTGGGAGAAGCCTTATTTAGCATAAAATCAATGAGCGTTGGCAAAGTATTTAACAGCTATCAAGCAGACTGGGATGCGGAGAGTGCCATAAAGAAGGGTTTTTGAAAATGTAGTTTGGGTCATGACTCTTGATTTCGTTATACATTCTTTGAGGAAAATCCGCTTCAAAAAATGTGTACACAATTTTTAAACTCTTTTTATCTGGAGCCTTTTTTGCGTTTTAATCAGTATTGCTTTTCATTCGAATTTAAGAAAGCTCGATTGCAGACAATTTACAGTACTAAAATTGTTTTTGAACTGGCTATGTCAAAATCAGTCACCAACAACATTCATACAAAAATTAGATTCTTCTTTTATCCTGATCTTCGGTCCGATAAAACCAAATCTTCCCATGACAATTGAGAAATGGAGAGCCGCCAAACAATTGGTTCACTTAAAAAGCAGTATGTACCAATAACCTTTGATTAGGCTAAATATAGTTTAGACAAATTATCCGTAGAAACTATGAAAAACTTACAGCTGAGACTAATTTTTGCGTGTTTTATACCTTTGGCACCAAATTGGAGTTTGAAACTAAATTGCGGCTACTTAACATCACAAGATAGGATTATAATTCCGTAAAACCACTATGAAACAATAACGACGATTACTTGATTATTTTTTTGTTCTCCTGCTTTGAAAAAAAATTAGGAAAGAAACAATTAAACTACAAAAGACGTTACGAAGCTGAGCTGTTAACAATCAAAAAAAGAACGCTCAAGACAAAATTTCATTAAAATTGAATCAGTTTGTTGGCTTCATCACAGATTTTAGGTTTTTGAGTGTAATCTTTCTTTCCATTAACTAAAAAAAGCCGGATTATAAAAAAAAAATCAGCATTAACAGAGCAATTTCAAATTTTAGAACAGTTTAAGAAGTGGAGGTTCGAAATAGAGCTGAGACCATTGACACAGTAGTTTGGGACATTAAATGTTGATTGCGCTGCTAATACTTTGAGCAAATTCTACGTAAAATTTGTAAACGTTTTCCAGTTTAGATCCAATTCGTGAGTATTTTAGATTTGGCATGCATAATTTTGGAATCAGAGAAGCTTGTGAGTAGTCATATTAAAACACAGGATTTCAGTTCAAGCAAAGAAAATGAAAAAAAGTCATTCAAGACATGAATGACATTATAATGAAATTTAAAACATTAAAAAGTGTCACTTGTTTGTCTCTCTTTGATTGTCATGCTCTGAAAAAAACAACTCCTGAGTAAACTGTTGAAATTCCAAAAAAAAATTTGTTTTAAGAAGCTGAGATGTTCACAATTTAAAATGATAGTTCACAATTATTTTAATTGACCGTAATTGGGGTAGCAACTTTAACCCTTTGTTAATCTTTGAGGATTTTTTTGTTTCTAATCGCCGCAAAAGACAGCTTTTAACAGAAACAGCATTAACAAAGCAGTCTCTTGTTCTCAAACAGAATAAGATATTGTACGTCAAAACTCTGCTGAGACTGTTGACTAAGTATTTAGGGCCAAAGACTCATGATTGAGCTACACGTACTTTGAACGCACTGTTCGCAAGTATTTTTAAATTTTGTTTTTTTAAATCAAAGTGTTAGAGTGTTTGTCAGCTTTTCGTTATTTTTGGAGTTGAGAATGGTTACTTGCAGCCCTTTTACTTCGCGGAAATCAAATTTGAACTAACGAAACCTAAAAACATAATAAGTTAATGAAAAAAAGATTCCTTTTGTAGGCTTTGGAGTTTGGGGCTCAACTTTGAGATCAAACAGGTTCTTGTGTAGGCGTTTTGCGTAACAAGAAGATTCCTGTTCAAATAAAATGAAACAAAAACAAAAATCACTTGCTTGATTGTCTGACATTTTTTTGCTCTGAAAGAGTTTTGAGCAATGGCGCTCATAAATTGAGAAGAACCTCCAGCGTTTATTACGCTGAACCACTAGTGACGTGAACAAAAAAATAAACTTTTTAGAGCAATAACAACGTTCTCATGGTATGTTCTCGTTTATTCTCTTGCTCCAAAAAATGAGCAAAAACTGCCAAATTACAGAATAACGGAACAACTTGCGACTCTGTGCAGTCAGCTAATAAAAGTGAAAGTTTAAAACAATTTTAATCGAATTGAATTGAGTTGGCCCTCTCTGCCCCTCTTTATTTATTTTTCAATTGAGTTTCCAAAAAAGTTGTATTTAAGAAGCTGAGTTGTTCACAACTAAAATTGATTGTTCAGAATTATTTTAATTGACCTGAATTTAGGTCACAACTTCACTCGTTTGCTAGGCTTTGAGGATTTTTTTGTTTCTAATCACCAAAAAAGGCCGCATATAACAAAAAACAGGATTGAAAAAGCGGTCTTTTGTTCTCGAAAAGAATAATACGTTGAACGTCAAAACTCAGCTGGGACTTTTGATTAAGCATTTAGGGCCAATGACTCATGATTGAGCTACACGTACTTTGAACGCACTCTTCGTAAGTCTTGTTAAATTTCCTTTATCAAAGTGTTATTGTGTTTATCGGCTTTTCGTTATTTATGGAGTTGAGGATGGTCATTTGCAGCCCTTTTACTTCGCGGAAACCGAATTTGAGCCGACCAAAAGAAAATTATAAAAAAAAATTCTAAAAAAGAATCCTTTTGTAGACTTTTTGAGTTTGAGGCTCAACTTTGGGATTAAACTGCTCTTGTGTAGGCGGTTTACATAACACGAAGCTTCTCGTACAAACAAAATGAAACAAAAACAACTATCATTTGCTTGATTGTTTTTCATTCTCGTGCTCTGAAAAACGTTTTGAGCAAAGCTGGGACTTTTAACAAAGCAGTTTGGACGAATAATTTTTGATTACAATGCACATATTTTCAACAATATTTCCGTAAATGTTGTAAACAATTTTCGTCTGAGATCTTTTTTTCCGTGCTTTTCAGCTTTGAAGTCAATTTGAAGTTTAAAAAACTAACGTGGAGCCATTTTTGCTGCATTATTTCACTATCTTTGAAGTGTAAAAAAAAGAAAGAACGGCATACCAGCCTTATAAAAAAAACAATGATTAATTGGTAGATTTTCTTTTATTCTGCATTCCTGAAAAGAGTTTTGAGTAAATAAGCTGCCAAATCCCTAAAAATGAGTATCATTTACCACCATGAATTGCCAGTAACTCGAAGTGGTCGCTAAAAATTTAACTTGTTTGGCATTACTCCAGAAGGCCAGCTTCACAACAGATTCCGACTTTCTCGTAAAATCTACGATTTAAATTACTAAAAAATCCACTTCTAGCAACAAATCTGCATTGGCAAGACCTTCATAAGTTTTCATACGTATTGGTACGAGGAGAGCCGCCAAAAAATTGAGGTTGTTAAAGAAATGTGTGGGCCAGGGCCAAGAGCAGCTTCGGCCAAGTATAAGATTGCGCTACATTTAATTGGAACACATTTTCTGTAAAAATTATAATCTGTTTCTATCTGGGAAAATTTTAGGCTGAACTGTGACGTTGTCGTTTCTTCAAATCAAGAATTGAAAACAGGGAAGCAACATGGAAGACAGGTTGTATGACAGATGAAGATTGTAAGCCCGGGAAGTCTTGCAACCCCAGGAAGGTTTGCGTACGACGTCGAGGAGCTGCAATCAAGCGACAGTTTGGATGCATGGAAGACTCCGATTGTGATGAGGGATCATTATGCAGCGATTTGAAAATTTGCGTAATTGGGGAAAGAACGTAGAGAAGCACCCCATTACAAAAACTTTGAACTAAAATTTGAGTAACTAAGTGTATACAGTTAAATTCCTGTTTATTCTGAAGGCATGTAAACTTTAATTTTTCGGTTATATTATTAATTTACATGTTTGGAAAAAGAAAAGAAAACTGTTTCTATCTGGGAAAAATTTAAATACATGGTTTTTATCACTAAAAAGTCACCGCATAGCACAAAGTCACCGTTGATTGAGCAGTTATCTGAATTTCGAAAAGAGATATAGATGCGAAAAAATCTTAAAAAGCCGAGACTATTGACAAAGCAATGTTTGCCTTTTGCTCTTAATTGCTCTGTATACTTTTTGTCTTTTCGTTCTCCGTAGTTGTTTCAATCTGATTTCAACTGAAAAAGTTTGTGCATATTGTTTGTTTTGCGCAAAAAATGGGATATAAATGTGGTTTGATACCCATTTTTTTGCTATACTTGTTAATAATGTGTCCAATAAAAAGTATATATTAAAAATTTTGGAAACAATAATAACCATCACAAGTTAATTTCCTTTTCATCCACCGATCATAATTGTTTTTTTTTTGAAATTTTCATTAAAATGCTTGTTAGCCTAATTTGACCAATTGCTTTTCACTGAGAGAGCTTCAGTACCTCATGCACCGTTGACTAAGTTAACAAAAATTGTCAAATCTATACTCCGGTGACGCAACTCGGGTTTCGAAACTTTAATTAGACTAAGTATTCATGAACGTTATCACATTTATATTGGTTTCATGATTTTTTAAAGTTAAAAATTCAAATCTTTACTGGTCTGAAACCGTCAATAAACCTAGGATAAGATCAAAATAAATTTGAATGTAACTTTTCATCCCACGAGGAAAACGTTCTTGTGTGAAATCAATCTAGACGCCGTATCAACACTTAAAATTTTGTGACTCATCATCATACAAAAAAATGTGTAATATCCCACGAGAGAGAGTTTCAAAGTGAATGAGTCTCAATATAATGAGAGTATTCAAATTTTTGTATCACTGCATCAACTTCTTCTCAATTAACGTGAATTTCCTTTTGTATTAACCAAACCTTTCTCGCAAACCATTTTAAGGCTCGTGTATACACTCTCACTTAACCACTGCATTACTAAAAATGTTAATCAGACCGAATTGAAAGAGAACCCTGTTGCGAAGTAATTGCATAAAAGTCCAAAACAAAAAAAATATCGCATGTTGAAAGACTAAACTGATTAGAACATTACTCACATATTGCAAATTCGACATTTAATAGATTTCATAACTGAATAAAAAGTGTTTTTGTGGTTTTTGGACTAAGTGCTCTCTCATTTGTGCGGAAAATAGTGATAAAGTTTTGATTTTCATTTTAATCTGAAAACGTAAGAAACGAATTGTCAGCTGCCTACCACGACGATCAGTTGATCCTGAAATTAATAAAGACTTATCACATATTTCGGCAGATTTGAATTGATTTGACAAAATTACTGAAAAAAAGCAAAAATTGTTTCCTTTTTTGAATATTGACGTGATTGATAATCTTATTAACTCCATTATAATTTTTCTGAAGATATGAAATATTGAAAATACAGGTGTTTTATATTTATCTTCCAAAAAAAGCTATGTAATTTTCATTTCATATTGATCATAAGTGGAATAAATTCAAGCATTAAGAGTACGCCCCACTTCGACCAATTGATAAAATGCAAGGAATTCATATCAAAAGTTTGCTGAAGCTAACCAATTTCAAAAAAAGTCAAAAGGTTAATCATTACTAGCGTCTACCGGAACCAAAGCAAAATTTAGTTACGGAGAATGTGGCTCGCCATTCCGCCGTTTTTTGACGCCCCATGTGGAAAGCGCTTAAATTACGTAGTTTCCACACGACAATTGAATAGCGTAAAATGAAAATTAATTCCAAAGAAATGTGATTTTAGTTAGCGTCGGTGGCAAGTTCAATTTCGAAAATTTTAATCCTTTTTTAATTTAGAATTTTAAGATCTCTAACTAAAAATTGAGAGATTAAACTGCAAATAATCTGCAGCACTTTTCCTTGCGGCGGAAAGTAGCTCCCACTTCACAACTTTGAGTTCAAAAGTGAAAAAAAACATAAGTTTCAATTTAGGGCACCGCTTTTTGATCCTCGAAGTTTGAAAGTACGTTTCACATGTACAACGTATAAAAATAGGAAACATGATATGTGGTTACAAACGTGAGTAAATTTACTCGCAAAATTTGGTACCGGTTGACGCTAGTATTGTTGAAGAATCTATTCTACCAAATAATAATCAGACCATACAAACGCATGTCTTTTGTTGTTCAGATTATTTAATACATGGCAAGTGGAGGTAAGCTAATCTTTTATGTTCTCAAAGACCTTCAAATACTTAGAGTAATTATGCTTACCATTACGGCTTATAGAAGACACAAAAGAAGAGACCAAAATGTTTAACAGTCCAAAAAACTTCTTGGTTGATAATTGTAGAAACTTCCAATTACTTAGCTTAGACATACTTAACATGAAGACTATTTAATAAAGATCAAAGAAGGACAAAATTGAGACCAATATTAATGTTCACATAAATTTTTATGGTAACAAATTTCATTGGTGAGCTATCTGTTAGCTAAAATCAAGCTACTCTTTTAATTGGCACATCAATTAAAATTAGTGGTGTTAGTTGACATTTAGATTTTTTCATTACAAAGGTATAAAAGTCTCAGAGCACTACCAAGATATACAGACAAAGTTTTCTGGTACAACTCTTTTACAAAAACTGTTTCTTCATCAAACGGCCAACGGTAAGTTTAATTTTTAGTCTCAATTTGTAAATGTAAGTTGACAACACAGAATAAATTTAAGAGATCAGTTTTGGAGATGATTGATGACAAAAGTTGATACCTGCAAGGACATTTAACGGATGATTTTGTAAAATTTATCAGGTGAAAAAAAATCCGTCATCTCTGCAGAACATCAGGAGTTCAGATTTATAGCAGGAGAAACATCACGTTTCAGTTACCAATTTTCTTTGGGATAACAATTCTTGATGCTTTTCCTGGAAAGTTTTTTTCAATTGGTTTATATATGGTTCTCTATATGGTTTTCTTTAGAAAACGTTTTCATGGATCAGACCCCGACTATTGGGGTTTAAAAATTCTCAAATTCTGGACGGAATAGTTGCTGAATCTAATATTTGCTAGCTTTCTTCTGCAATAGACTCCTCTCTTTTTTTCAACTTTTTGAATTATAAAAAAATGAAAAAAATCAAAATTTTTTACTTATATCTGCCCCTCGCTGAACAGATATTTTTAGTACTTAGGACAAAAAAATGGTCGTACCGAATCACCATAGCCTATCACGACTGATTACGAGTTTTCGCAGAGAGATACTAAGACTTGGATAGAGGACCGAAGACTTTGGAACTCTCTGGGCAGAGAGAGACCAAAAATTGATTTTTCTATAACAACAAAAACCTCAGAGTGCTCTCTTAGCAGCCTTGTATTTGACATGTCCAGACTCTGAATCAGGGAACCTTCTCTTTATTACTTCTGAATCAGAACTAATAGTCTTTGTGCAGATGATACCTGCGGTGGTTATTGTTTTCTTTTTTCAAACGCCAGCTTAATGAAAGTAATTTACGTTTTTACGGGATACTGGTTGCGTTAAGGGGATGATTTCTTGCGTTTATAACCAATGATACGAAAACAGAATGAACCCTTGTCAATTAGGGTTATTCTCTCATTCTCCCCATTGTTCTGACTGAAGATAACTTAATATTTTTAAATCTGTCTAACTCTTAATCTGTCATCCCGCTACTTTAGTTCTCACAAAGGCATTAATGAAACAGTCAGATTAGATGGTGGCGCAAAAAGTTTGGCAAAATTAGCCGAAGGGTCTGGTCAATGATCAAGGTCTGGAAGTTAAAACTTGGCGGCACGTCTGGAAGTTAAAATTTGGCGGCAACTAAAAACAAGTATTATATTCTGATTTCACATAAAAATTAATACTTACAAGTAAAAATTATCAGTTTTCGAATTTGATCCGAAACAACATTATACAAGGAGGACTTAAGCATTTGAAAGGAATTTAGCATACGTACACTCAAAACACGTCCGCTCGATAGTCTGACCATAATACAATATCTCGAAAAGGATTTTGAACCAGAGATCAATGCTCACGTGGTTAGTCTCCTCAGGTAAAGTCTGGCTCCAGCACAAGATGCATATGCAGTCTTTTTCAACAATTGTTTCGGGATAAGAGAATATTAAAACGTTTACTTTTGACCTTCTAAGAAATGTTCTTGCTTGAAGTTCTCTAACTTATTAGCAAAATTTCACAGAAGGTAGTTCTTGGTTTAATGTTTAAGTAAAGAAAACTGAAATTGGAGATGAAGTAAGTTGCATTATTATAGTTTCTACTCCACAAAAGCAACTTTTCCAAATATGTCATGAAATACACACTGTCGATATCTGCCTTCTTTAATTAAACTGAACTCTTAAGAGCAAAATTGAACTCCTTCAGAAATTCATTTTCAAGTTTGTTGTACATAGGTGACAAGGCGACAGGAGATACAGGTTGTGACGCATTGGTTTGTTTTAATTTTAGAAAAAACGAAATTTCTTCTGAGAAAGTTTTCGTATAAATCGGACCTAGACTAAAAGAGTTAACGGTGTTTGTTGTTTTGCATGCACGAAACGTAAAGTAATTGAAAAACAGAATGAAACTAGTCTGCCCTTTTCAAATAGATTCTCTTATTCCTGACATTATTATTCTGTCAGTGCTCTTAAGAGGAAATATATTGGTCAAGGGTTTTTAACAAATTGTGGAATGTTTCAACGAGCATTTCTCTTCAGCTTCTATCGAATATAAGTCTGACATTGTTGTGTCTGAAACAACTGAACCAGAGATTTTTCTAGAAAATATCACTTTCAACGCAAGAGATCTTGTTAGAAAAAAATCACAGAACAAATCTGGCGCCAGCTGTTACGATCAGATAACACCATCAATCCTTAAAGCCTCAGCGCCGTACGTCATAAACAGTATCAATTATATATCTAGCTGCAATATCAACGCTTTTCAATTTAGCAATGTCTGGAAAAACGTATACGTGCGTCCACATCACAAAACGGTGGCAAAATGAAATTAAAAATAACAGACCAATTGCAATGCTCTGAGCAATTTCTATAACTTTTGAAAAACAGTTTACGAACAAATTAGGAAGACAATCGAAAAGAAGCTTTCCACTAACCAACATCTTTTCGGCAAAAGCATTCAACAGTTACTACATTGTGATAACTTATATCAAATCTCAGATGAGAATTCAACACCAATAACAGTTTACTTGGATGTTGCTAAAACATTTGATCCGAATAATTTTAATATTGTTAATCGAAAGCTCGCTCGTTTTATATGTTGATAAAAAGTTTTTAAAGTTTTTGCTTCATATCTTGTTAATCAACAACAAAGAGTAAACATTGCAGACAGTTACACGACTTTCTCATAAATCTCAAGCGGGAGTCCTCAAAGAGCTATATTTGCTGTGTTTTTCTTCTCCGTGTACATAAATGAACTACCTGGTCAACTTATTTATAAAACATTCCTTTACGTCAAGGATACAAAAATAATAGGTCGGATTTCAGAACATGAAGAGCTTCAGTTTGTTATAAATAGAGCTATTCATTGGCCGGCTCAAAACATCTAAATTTCAACTTTGATAAAAATGAAATTTAGATGGTATATATATAAATGTATATATATATATATATATATATATATATATTATATATATATATATATATATATATATATATATATAGTTATATATATATATATATATATATATAGGTATGCATGACTTTATAAAAATATACACTTATTAAACTTGTATTTGTATATATATATATATATATATATATATATATATATATATATAAATATATATATATATATATATATATATATTTGTGTGTGTGTGTGTGTTTGTTTATATATATACACATGTAAATCATTATATGTATGTAGGTGAACAAATATTTACATAAATAAATACAAATATATATATATATATATATATATATAAAATTTATAAGTGTTTAGATGAACAAGTATTTAGATAAATATATATATATATTTATATATATTTTATATATTTATATATTTAAAATTTGTATATATATATATATATATAAATATAAATATATGGATTTTTTATATATGTATCTACATACATATAAACATATTTATATAATAAATTTATGTATTGATATATTTAAATATATATATATAATATATATATATATATATATATATATATATTTATATATATTGATTTAAATATATACAAAAATTGATTTTTCTATGTCAACAAAAACCTCAGAGTGCTCTCTTAGCAGCCTTGTATTTGACATGTCCAGACTCTGAATCAGGGAACCTTCTCTTTATTACTTCTGAATCAGAACTAATAAACTTTGTGCAGATGATACCTGCGGTAATTATTGTTTTCTTTTTTCCAACGCCAGCTTAATGAAAGTAATTTACGTTTTTACGGGATACTGGTTGCGTTAAGGGGATGATTTCTTGCGTTTATAACCAATGATACGAAAACAGAATGAACCCTTGTCACTTAGGGTTATTCTCTCATTCTCCCCATTGTTCTGACTGAAGATAACTTAATGTTTATAAATCTGTCTAACTCTTAATCTGTCATCCAGCTACTTTAGTTTTCACAAAGGCATTAATGAAACAGTCAGATTAGATGGTGGCGCAAAAAGTTTGGCAAAATTAGCCGAAGGGTCTGGTCAATGATCAAGGTCTGGAAGTTAAAACTTGGCGGCACGTCTGGAAGTTAAAATTTGGCGGCAACTAAAAACAAGTATTATATTCTGATTTCACATAAAAACTAATACTTACAAGTAAAAATTATCAGTTTTCGAATTTTGATCCGAAACAACATTTTACAAGGAGGACTTAAGCATTTGAAAGGAATTTAGCATACGTACACTCAAAATACGTCCGCTCGATAGTCTGACCATAATACAATATCTCGAAAAGGATTTTGAACAAGAGATCAATGCTCACGTGGTTAGTCTCCTCAGGTAAAGTCTGGTTCCAGCACAAGATGCATATGCAGTCTTTTT
>NW_027449302.1:0-24590 GCF_964194025.1 Convolutriloba macropyga
TGACAAGACGCAATCTGTAATTTGAATTGAAAAAGCAAGTGTGAACAATTATTCGACATATTGTTCCCAATTTAGTCTCAACTTCATTATTATTCTTACCGCTAGCCGCTTATGCAAAATTGGGCCCCACCTATTTGTTATTCAACTTCTTTCTCTTTTCTTCTCAATTTTAATTTCATTGCAAATTCTATCAATGAAGAGAGGTGTTAATTATTGTTATAACAAAACCATCATTCTCGTAAAAATATGTCTAGTTTCCTTTCATTCGCGTTGCTGATGATCTTTGGTAAGTACTGAATAAAAAATGTATTTTTTCTTGTTTTTTTCTCAAAAAATATTATCTCTACTAACTTTACTAAAACCTTTAAGCGGCATTGCCCAAAATACAAATGCAACTGGTTATCTACAAACCGATCGGGTCTCAATTATCGTGAGCTATGTATACCTGCGCTAATCAATATTTTCCCTTGACATTGCAGACCGTCTCCGTGTTGAATTGGCATTCTCAAGAGTCGACCAAATTTTAATGTACGGGAGAGAACTTCAAAACGGGTTAAATGCCGATTCGAGCTGGAGGAAGGCTATAATGATAATTGGTTAGTTAATTTAAGGCACCACTTCAGCATGGAAACTTCTCCGCAAAAAATGCAACAAATGCGGTAAAGCAAGTACAAAGTAGACAATAAGTCACAGCAGTTCAAAAATTTTTCGTTAAAAACAGTTTTCTTATAAACAGGTATCAAAAATCACAAATTCAACCACTTCTAAAAGTTATGATTTTTGGAACAGTTGAAAACAATCAGGTTACTTAAACAGATTGTCTTCCCAGGTCGAAGTTTTTAGGTGAATTTTTGTAAGAAATTCGATGATGGCCATAAATGCGGCAAAAAAACCATTCACTGAATTTCCCCTCATTTCTTACAAAAATTTACCGCATCCACCCGGGAAAATTAAGAGATGCGGTGAATGTAAGAAAAGCGGTGAATGCGGTAAAAAATAATTCACCGCTTTTCAGCGCGTTTCTTACAAAAAACCACAATATTCACCGCATTTCTTAAAAAAAATCACTGCTTTTATTTTCCACAACGTTTATTGAATCTGGTTTAAATTCACAAGAAATATCATAGAAGAACATGACAAATGGCGCAGTTGAATAAGAAGTTGTAAACATGAAGGAGGTGAGAGGTTTGAACCAGTGTACGCAAGTTTCTTTTTTGTATTAATGCGGTGAGAACGCAGTGGCAATCGATAATTCACAGCAATTCACCGCCTTCACCGCAAAAATGTGTAAGAGATACGCGTTGAAAAAAATTCTGCGCTGCTTTTCATCGCGTTTCTTAAGACAGTTCACGCCACACCTCAACCCGGGTTCAAACTTTGCGTCCATTTGACCAATTCCGCCATTTTTTTTTACTCCAGTTAAAACATTGTTGCAGCTGCTCAAGAATCTCAGCGGAACCTAAGTTTCACGGCCTGGTTCTCGAATTTTACGCCGGCCTGGTTCTTCACTCCGTCCAATTTGACTAACAATCTCGTGGAAACTATTAACCGCTCGGTTGTATTAAAGGACTGTAACTTTAATTTGTGATTGAAGTTAAGAAAATTCTTAGTGAAAATCTATGTCCAATCTCTTGCTGAAGTTTGTAAGTCTTCAGCCATTAGCTAGTATTGTTTCTCACTTCTCGTTAAGTAAGCTCAACTAACATAAATCTCGCAAGATCTTAAAATCTAGCAAAACTTAGAAAAAAAGACTAAAGTTGTTAAAGAATGAATATTGGTACTTCATCGCTACTTGTTTCTGATTGGTTAATCACGAATGTGATTTAGGTCATTGTTTACATAGTAAATGTCAAATTACTGCAATATTACTTTTGTTGACACAGATGGTTATTACGTAGAACTAAATGGTTCAAATGTATGAGATATGACCATTAATAAACACCTAAGGGATCATAGAATAAACAATTTAAGAAATTTAACAATAAATGACAAAATATCAATAAATGCACTTTTTGCAACATATAAGTGCTAATAGCCACACTTGTGGGTCTGATGCAATAACGTTCGTTGGGTCAATGAGTAGTTTAGAGGTAACCCTAACCGAGTGCCAAATCCTCGGGTTGCTCGGGTTTTGCCTTCCAAAAATCAGGGGGGGTGTACAGATTTTCAGTTACAACTTGTAAAAATTCTCAGTTTTGACCATTTTTGAGTTTTGACAAATTTCAAGTTTTTTTCAGTTTCAAACGCTATTTCATGCTATCTGGTGGCTTACGTAGCTGATTTGAAGTGACGCCAACATCGTCGGCCCTGTTTTCGATCTCGGAAACACCATCGTAAAATACTGGCGCTAACTTCACGACTGGCCGGTTTAGCTCTCCATGTGCCATTTTGACTCTCGCTGTTCTCACAACTCCGTCGTTGCCAGGGCAGGTCTCAATGATTCGTCCAAGTTTGTAGTCACAGCGTTTCACAGTCCACTAGCCAGACTAACTCGCCTTCTTCCAGGTTTCGCACATATTCTTTTGACCACTTCAATCTCTGGTTCCATTGTGGAAGATATTCACGAGTCTGTCTTTTCCAGATCAGGTCGGCATATGCTCGAGCCGTTTTGAAAGATTTTCCAAGGTTGTGGTAGCGTTCACTGTTTGGCAGGAATGGTGCACTCGCGTTCTCCTGTCCTAGCAAGAACTGATTTGGTTTCAGCGCTCTCAAATCTTCAGGGTCGTCACTTACTGCTGTCAAGGATCTTGTGTTGAGTGTTTGTTCCACAAGACACATTGTTGTGCTGAGTACCTCTTCGGTAAGGCTTCTGCTGTCCAAGATTGCAATCATGACTTTCTTGCAACTTTGAACCAGTCTTTCCCAGATTCCACCAAAGTGAGGAGCTCCGGGAGGATTGAATTTCCAAACAATCTTTTTCTGTGCTAAATCACTCTCAATCTTATCTTGGTCCCACTAGTTCATGAATACTTTCAGATCATTGGCTGCTCCAACGAAGTTTGTTCCGTTGTCACTGATGATGGTACTTGGGTAGCCACGTCTTGCGATGAACCTTGTCACAGTAGCTAGACATGACTCGGTGTCCAATGACTGTGCGACTTCGATGTATACTGCTCTCGTTGTCAGGCAAATGAAGAGGCAGCACCATCTCTTCGTGGTACGTTGTAGCAACTTGACTTCGAAATTTCCGAAGTAGTCGACTCCGGTATGAGTGAATGGGAACACATGTTCATCAAGTCGTTCTCGGGGTAGATCCGCCATCGGTGGTTTAATTGGATTGGTCTTCCTGTGTCTGCATTTGATACATCTCAACTTGATTTTTCTTAATGAATTCCTCGACACAATTATCCAGTACTTTTGTTGAAGCTTGTTTCTCACATATTCTGTGCCCCCATGTAGGTTGTCTCGATGTGCTTTCTCCAACAGAAGTTGTAAAACTGGGTGTTTTGCTGTTGACAATATTAGTTGTTTGGCATTGTCAGCATGGTTTGAATGCTTCAGTTGGCCTTTCACCCTAATTATTCCATTTTCCTCTATAATGGGTGACATTTTGGCGATTTTCAGTGTTTTCCAGATTTCTTTGCTGTTTGCTATCGACTTTGAAACATTCGGGAAGCTTTCGGTTTGAACAAATCGAAACAATATTTGCTCTGCTTAATGAATTTTGTCTGCTTTGAGGGTACCCCTCTGCTTCGTCTTGAACATCATGCAGTAAGCAATGAAGTTTTTAATTCGGTTGAAGGTACTGTATCGTCTCCAGTCAAATAGTTGGTCTAGTTTATTTTCTGTGGCTACAGTACTGGTAGCTTGCTCAGCTTCAACTTCGTTCACTTGACACCATGGCTTTGGCCACTTTTCTTCATCTGCCTGGAGCCATGCCGGCCCGTTAAGCCATACCGACTCTTTTAGGCGTTCGATGGACATTCCTCGGGTCACCGTTGAATTGGGTCGTTTGTTCCAACGTCTTGATTGCTCATTGTTCGTCTTTTGAATGACCTGTGACATCGCACTTTGAGGCGTAGGACTCGATATCCCACTGCTTATTCAACTGGTTTCCCAATTTGTCATCTGCAATTGATGTTGCTGTGGTTGCAAGAGTTGCTGCTTGCTTCGCTTGTAGGGGTCCACTTAAGTCCCAAACAACCTTTGGTGCTGTTTTGCCTTCCGCCTTCTTGAACTCAAAAGGGTGATGAATGTCGTATCAGTCTTGTCCACGAATCACTTGAACTTCGTCTAGATTGTAGTTCTGATTTGGCAAGCTCCTCAAATGTGGGTAGCGGTTTTTCAACGCTTGCAGCTCCACAATCTGGTCACCCAATTTTGTGTACGTTCAATTGCACTGTTGTCAATGGTCGAGACTTCTCAAGGCTGAAACAGCTATCGCCACTATTTCAGTCTTTACATTCTTTGATCTCTGGATCCTGCCACTGATAGAGATGCTTTTCGGCCTTGGAGTTGAAGTTTTGACACCACTGATTTGTCCACAAATGAGATTTAGGATCCCGAATCGCACATTGCTAGCAAATTTAGGCTTAAGTCTCTGTTACTCAGTTTGATTCTCACCACTGGGAGTCCTCCTAGGATGTTGGTTGCTACTGCTGTTGTAGCATCTGAGACACTCGCTGTGGTTTCTTTCTTTGCAGGGTCACTATGCAAAAATCTGTTGTGTCTCTTTCCGCAGGTGGGTACACTCCATGTCCTGCTTTTGCAGTCCTTCGACATGTGACCGGGTCTCAAACAATTGAAACACAGTCGGAACTTCTGAACATGTTCTCGTCGTTCCAGTACTTCATTGATTTGAACTTCTCACAAGTCCAAATAGGGTGTTTTCCGTCCTTGAAGGGACATTCGGAGTTGCTAGGTTTGCTTGAGTTATCAGCGTTTGAAGCAACAGTACTCGTCTTTGGCTTATCGCGGCTTGGAAATTTGTTTCTGTCAAACGACGAGGTTTTCTCTGCTAATAAGTTCTCATGAATAGTTGCTTTGGAGGCAAGCCATTCTTTGAAGACGAGCAAGTTTCCCCCAGTCGTCGGCGATCTTGGAGGTACTGCAGCCACTGTTCTCTCAGTTGCGGAGAAAGTTTTCTTGTTGTTGAGCTCAGGCCTCCTTCTGATTCTAAATCTGATGTGTATCCAATTTTATTTAACGTGTTCACCACATTTGTTATCACGTTTGCAAATTTGACAATGATTACAGAATTGTCGTGCCGCACTGGAGAAGAGTGTGTATTTTTTTGAATTGTGCATTGACTATTACGTCTGATCTGCCTTACTTCTCACAGGGTATATCCCCAGCATGATAGTATGATTGTGAGCTGTCACAGAAATCCCATTCCCGATATTGCTGCGTTAGACTGGTCTTCAGGTATTGCATCTTTTCCGTATCGCTGATTGGCTTTTGATGAACAACAATACCAAAAAGACTTGACCATTCTGGCCATTCCAGGGGGTCTCCTGAAAACTCAGTCAGTTTTAATTTTGGCAAGACACTGGCACCACTGCTTGGTACTGTTTGGTAAATGACTTGGGGAGTGCTTTGATTCTTTGTGCTTCTTTTTCTTCTCTCGGCGGACCTGTTTTGAGGCTTGTTAATGGAACTCTGACTCCTGTTTCTGTCTTGAACTGCTGATGTTCCTTGCTGCAGAAACGTCGTCCTTGTCAACGGCTGTGCTGGTGGGTCCGTTACTCCAATTGGTTTACGGATTTCTGGTTTCTTGAGAATGCTCGGTTCAGTAAATTGCGTTGAGAAAAGTCCTTCACCCGGTTGGAACAGTGGGGTAGCTCTCGGGTAGGTGCTGAAACGTTTGTCAACTCAGTCCTGTGTGACATTCGTTGGAGGGTCGATAACAACATTTGGAGATAGTGGCCGTCGAGGGACAGACTGTTGAGCCACTGATTCTGCCCACCCGGTTGTTCTTTTCTTGATTTCGTTTTGATCCAACACTTTCTATCTCATCTGCCACTGATCCAGATGCTCTTGGGCTGCCTGTGGTCAGCTCAAGTTTCAGACGTCTTTGTTTTTCGTCTTCCTCTGCTTTCTTTCTTTCGTTTTCAAGGGCTCCCTCATGCTGTCGAAGACGCAGTTCGTCTTTTTTTGTTGCATCTTTAGACGTAACTCTTTTTATTGTTGCTGTTGTTGTTGTTGCTGTTGTAAACGTAACTCTTCTTGCTGGCGTAGAAGTTCTATTTCCTCACGCTCCTGCTCCAACTCCAACTGCCGCTCTCGCACTCGTTGCTCTGTTTCTTTCTTAGCTCTTAGCTGTTCGAACTCCATTTCTCCGATCTGTCGTCTTCTCGATGATCGCGAGTTAGCGATACTTGGTTCTTTTCTGCTTCCTTGTGTAGCAGAATGCTTGGAAGAGACCTCGACGTTCTCCTCTGCGTTTTCTAGTGCTCCATTTCCTGTATGAATTACAGTTTCATTTGGGTCTTTGTCAACAGCCGATGTAGATGACACTAATGATGTTTGATTTCCACAATCCTAATCCTTGCTGAGCCTGTACTGCTTGATCAGGTCTCGATAGTAACTTCTAGCATTACTGAAATTCGCAAACCCTTGGGGACAAAATTCTGTCTTCATTGTTTGAAGAAATTCTGCAAAAATTTCATCTAGCTTTTCTAATAACCGTTCTGCCTGATTACACAGTATCTGTTGTTAGTCGCTTAATTTTTCTGCTTTCAATTTCTCTTCGATTTTTAACAATTCGTTCTCGATTGGAAAAGAATCTTCCAATAATTTGTACTCTCGCAATGTATCTTTCCGGTAGTCGACTGCTACTGCGTTTGTCATTGTTTTGTTTTGTGTCAATTAGCCTTCTTGCTCGTTGAGGTGTCTGGAGAAGGACTTGAGTAGGTCAGCTTGCTCTTCCTCTTACGTCTTTAGTTGACCCTTTGCCTTCCAATCAGCTGTCTTCCAGTGTCTGTTTGGACTTTTGCTGGCCATCGTTGCTGGTTGTGTTTTGGTCCACCAGGTCGAAACAAAGATTCGTTGCTGTTCGTGTCACCGCTGTTTTTGGAGTCCGGTCGGCGGACCAAATGTTGCGGCTGCTCAAGAATCTCAGCGGAACCTAATTTTCATGGCCTGGTTCTCGAGTTTTACGCCAGCCTAGTTCTTCACTCGGTTCGATTTGACAAACAATCTCGTGGAAACTATTAGTCGCGCGGTTGTATTAAGGGTCTGTAACTTTAAATTGTGATTGAAGTTAAGAAAATCCTTAGTGATAATCTATGTACAATCTCTCGATGAAGTTTGTAAGGCTTCAGCCAGTAGCTAGTATTGTTGCTAACTTCTCGTTAAGTAAGCTCAACTAACATAAAACTCGAAAGATCTTGAGTCCTAGCAAAACTTAGCAAAAAAGACTAAAGTTGTTGAAGAACCAAATTTTATTCAATCTGAGAGCCAACTGCTCTGTATAACAGTTTCAAATGGTTCTAAATACAATTCGGTTTTACTATTCAAACAATTGGGTTAAAGTAAATAATCAAATATTTATCATTTATAACATCATCGCTACTTGTTTCTGATTGGTTAATCACGAATGTGATATAGGTTATTGTTTACATAGTAAATGTCAAATTACTGCAATATTACTTTTGTTGACACAGATGGTTGTTACGTAGAACTAAATGCCTCAAATGTATGAGATATGACCTTTAATAAACACCTAAGGGATCATAGAATAAACAATTTAAGAAATTTAACAATAAATGACAAAATATCAAAAAATGCACTTTTTGCACCATATAAGCGCTAATAGCCACACTTGTGGGTCTGATGCAATAACGTTCGTTGGGTCCATGAGTAGCTTAGAGGTAACCCTAACCGTGCGCCATATCCTCGGGTTGCTCGGGGGTTGCCTTCCAAAAATCGGGGGGCTGTACAGATTTTCGGTCCCAACTTGTAAAAAATTTCAGTTTTGACCTTTTTTGAGTTTTGACAAATTTCAAGATTTTTCAGTTTCAAACGCTATTTCTCCCTATCTGGTGGCTTTTGTAGCTGGTTTGAAGTGGCGCCAACATAGATATTGACTAAAAAAGCAAACAAATCACAAAGGTGCATCGAAGCAGTTTGGTTTTGAAGACGTTGAAGTGTTACTTCAAAAGTGAAGTGCGTTCAAACAAAAAAAGTCATTTTGAAGTCTTACAATGTTTCATAAGTGGATTTATATGAAATTTGACGTAATGATTGTTTAAATAAGGCAGTTTTTTTGTCATTTTTCATTGTGTTTCTTTGCTTAAAATAAACTGATTATGATCACCTTCACATTCATTGTAAAACTCTTTAATCAAAGAAACTATCGTAATTGTTGTTCTGAGTTGCGAAAAAAGCACGAAAAGTAGAAATATTTTCTTGACAAAAGTTCACAACAGTAGATAAACATTCTGTTTTTGCTATCAGGTATAGTATCCTGCAATCAAATTCTTTAAACAGGTCTGTAGAGAATAACTGTTATAAAGACCAAATTCTTTGTACTTTGACAGTAAAGGTTTTCAAAAAATTTAGGAAATTTTGTCCTTGTTTTTATTTTTCTTAGTTTTTTGTACCAATAATGATCGCTCTATGGAAGTTCTACGGAGTTCTAAGAAAATCTAAACATTCTTCTCAGTATAAGGTTTACAGCAATGGTTACTTTAAAACCAATTAAAATAAAATTACCAATTTTTATTGTTTTGAATACAAATATTTTTGTTAGTTTTGTCGCAGTCTGAGTAATGAACGTTCTATCCCTTTTAAAGAACCTGCAAAAGTTTTAAATACATCTATTGAATCTAGCAAACTCAACATATTTGTTTTAATGGTGAATGGATGCTGTTGTCCGGTTTGGACTCTGGGCAACGAATGACTTTGCTACTAAGTCCAAAACTGGGACGTCTCGTAGAAGCTGTAACGAGTTCTTATTAATCCACATAATGTGCCTTCTAAAAGTTTATTGCAAATATACTTTTGTAACAATCTGAGATTTTAAAGATCTCAAATATTGTATATTAGCATAAAAAAGTTATAACTGGAGTCTATAGCCCAAAGTGTTAATAAATGGTTTCTAATTTTTTCTCTAAGAAATGATTGAATTGTTAGTTCGGACCGCTTCTCTTGTTATTTTGTTTGTCCCGCTCTTCAAATTCATTTCTTCAAGTCTTTACCAGTCAATATTGTGGCATATCAGTATCTAAATCTTCTTTTTAATTGATAGCCCATCATAGAGGTAAAATTGGTTGCATTTAACTTTGCGAAAGTTGGAGACTTTTTTGCTTTTGCCGATATTTGTTTTTTCAGCCTTTTGATTCCCGGGTCGAGGTTTTGTCAAAAAATAATGTAAGATTAGCGGTGAATAGCGGTGAAATTGCCCGCATCTTTTAGCGTTGAATGCGCTGAAAGCGGTGAATTTTTGTAAGAATTGCATTGAATTTTGCGGTGAAAAATTTGTTTTCACCGCTTTCACCGGAATTCTTACAAAAAAGAAACTGCCGTACAAGGGTTCGAACCTCTACCTCATGCGTGTCACCAACTTCGTAATCAACTGCGCCATCTATAACGTTCTTAAATGATATTTCCTGTGAAGATAAAATAAGCGTTGAAAATAGCGCGGTGAATATTTGTAAGATTTGCGATTTTAGCGGTGAAAAATTTTTTTTCACCGCATTCTGCTGGTAGCGGTGAAAAATTTTTCACTGCTTAAAAGTTTTTTTTCACCGCATTCATCGCATTGAACGCAAATCTTACACTTTTACTCAAATTCACCGCAAATCTTACATCTTTTAGCGATTTTTAGCGATGACACCTCGACCCGGGTTAATTGCTCTTAAACGAAGTTCATAGCAATTATTTTAAACGTAAGTGTCTTTTTTTATGCTAAATTTTCGTTTACAATTTTGACTTTTCGAGTGACATTTACGCTCGTGGCTTTTTGCGTCTTGCTTGATCTAAAATTCTCTCTCACTCACAATTTCATGCAGCTGAATTCAATTGGCGGCAATTTAATACTAACAGTCAAATGAAAAATGCGCCGAAACTGGTGCCATTTTTTAATTTAATTTAATAGTGGTATATGTTAACCTCTCATGTGGTTTTTTGAAGCCCACTATTAAATTTCTTAGTCCAATTCAGGCTTTCCCTCCCTCCTCCACCCCCCCCCCCCCCGACTGAAGCAGGTTGTAATTGGTTAGAGACCACACTAGTCGTTCGAGAGCAATTCTTCCGAAGTTTAGTCGGTTATGTTTAAATTTGATTACTCACAATTAACTTATCATTTATTTTGTTAACCAACAGTTTAATTAACATTTTTGATTGTGTCATTTTGAGTACGAATGGTTTTTGTAAATTTTGCTTCAGAAGATTAACAGTTTTCGGAAACCGACATGCCTTTCAATTTTTTTGTCGAAGCGTAAATTATTTTCATCTGCCAGATAACTCAGCTTCTTTAAAATCAAAACCCCGAGCGCATGATTGATGGTTTAGATTTAATTTTGGAGACTTTGTGAGATTGTATTCGGGTTTTCAAATTTTTCACGAAACTTTTCTTAAATGGCATTGAAGTTCTATCGAGAATTTTTTTTTGAGCTTTTTTAACATATATATGGTTTGATATTAAATTTGGGAGAACAATAATTTGATAAGTTTGACGGCCTAAAATGATTTAACTCCCTATTTTTTAGCCTGGTTAACCACTGTTTCAATTAGATCTGATTTGGCATTTTTAATACATATTGATGTTCACATTTTTGTCCATATTGAGAATTCAAAATCTAATGAAAGTCTAATCGAGGCCACTTATTACTTTGAAGACGTTAATCGTTTCTTTTTTTGAGTTTTCATTCGTTTCAAAAAACAATTGATCTCATTGACATCCTTCTTTATTGTATCAGCGTCCGTAATTTTTAAGAATTTATCAAATTCTGATTATAAAAAATGAACAGGATGCTTTAAGATAATTTGTGATTGGTGATAGTGAGAGACTATTAAGACAAGTTTGTGGCTCAGCGAAGTTGGAACGTTTTATGCGAGCGCAAAATAGTGAGCCTTCTTGTCTATGTAGATGCTTTAATACTTTGTGCAATGAAGTCTGAGCAATTTTTCTGTGAAATCACATAAAATCAGAAAACTTATTATGTATCAACTTTTTTGGAAAAAGAAAATGGAAGAACAAACACATGAGAGAAAAAAATATTAACTTTAACTGAAAAATATGATACAACATAGAGAAGTGCAGACGTTCAAAGTTGTTGGCTAAAATATATTGAAGCTAGTTATTTCCTGTTCTAATAAAGTGACCAAATTACACATTTTAACACCTTTTTGTCTTGTTTTGTCTTTTTTGCCCCGACAGAACCGAAACGGCCTTGTTAGGCTTCGTATTACTTCACTATTAAAACGTGTCAACGATTTTGACTAAATTTATTATAGGTTTCTTCTGTGTGTTTTTTACTTTTGTTTTTTGGACAATTTGTCCAAACGTTATCTCTATGCAGCTCAACTTGTCTCTGCATTGCTCGACTGAAAACCAAACAATTTCTTTTAAATGATATATAGCTGTTATCAGCTAATTATTTTTATTTGCCGCTACTGCTAGTCCAGATATGTAAAAACAATTAAAAATCAAACCAAACTAAATTAAGCCTGTAAATCTTCCATCTATGCTCATTGAAATTTTACTTTTAATGATAGATTAATTTGGTATCCGGACAAAATACACAATGTGACAAAATACCCAAAAGATACCCAATATTTTATCCTGATGTTTAAACTATCAGAACGATTATTTAGCATAATATTTACCAAGTGCATTTGGCCAAGACCATGCCTCAGCGGAACAAAGAGATCAAAATGAAAAAATTGGTTATAATAGCATTGGGTATATTTTCATTCAACCGATTAATTTACTTAGTGAGCTGGTTCTCAAAGTTGAAGATAAAAGAAACAGGAATGAAGACAGGAGGGTTGTCTAAGATTATGCAACATTCTTCTATTAATAGTGTATCGTGCAAGATCTTGCAGGACAATTGTTCATCTGGCAAGAATATAAGAATATGCAACATAAAACGTTATCTTGCAAGATCTTGTGAGAATAAAAATTCATCTTGCAGTATACTGCAACTTTATGGAACAAACTCCCGAAAGATCTTACACATTTAACTTTCTGTTTAGACCGCACTTGTGGGGGGAGGAACTATATACTCAAATGGGTTTTTTTTGTTCAGACAAATTTGGCCGATTGATATATTCATCGTACAGAAAAGTGAGTGGTATCATTAAAAAGCTCGTCCAACGTAGAACTCGATACAAAAAAAAACTTTTTTTGAATTTTGTTTTTTTTTCGAGGAGTTATCGTGTTTTAAAATTTTGTGTGAACATAGGACATTTGGCATGATTTTGTTCACTTTCGTTCAAATTAAGATTTTTTCTGTGAAACTATTAATTAAAGCTAACATTTCATGCTACTAAAGGAATCAATTTTGCCTTCCTAATAAACAAATGGTGACAAAACGCTAGCTTTGGTCTCATGGGTAAGTTTACTATAAAAAACCCGAAATATAGTCGAGAGCTGTTTTTTTGGAAAACTTTTTGCATTTTTTCGTTTTTTTAACGACACTTATAGACTGGTCAAAGAAGTTCTTCGATGATGTCAGTTTATAGTGAGATAATTTTAAAGTTTGTAATATTAATCTTTTTCAAAAACCTTTTCAAATTTTTCGGTTATTGTTGCTATTTTCGTCAACTTGTAACTTATTCTCATCACTGAGAGGTCCCATTCAATTCCATGTTATTCTAAAATTAACATGTCTCTTGATATTATATCGTTACAGATTTTTTGTTTGGTGGACGATATGCGTTTTCATAAACGTTTTGCGATTGGTCAATATTTGTGTTTCTTTTTCTGTTTTTTTTAGCTTATTCGCGTAATTTCAGATGCCAATGATTTTCACATATGTACCGAGTGAACTTATTTAATCGTCCAGAATAATTTTAACAGATTTAGTAAAAGAAGTAACAATTGAAATAAGAGAAACAATATTCAGATAAAAGCTAATAATTTAGATGGCTTCAAAAATTTGTATTTCAGCTGTTTGTGTTTTGTGTTTCAAAATTTATGTATCAAATGTCTGTGTTTTTCTTATCTTTTCTGCAACTTCAGTTTGTTTCTATGGCTTAGTCTGAGCAAAGATAGGTTCTTTTGTAATGGCTTTTAGTAAATTTATCAAAAAATTGTTTTGTTGAAGGCTAAGGGGTTTTAAGACGTTTGATATTATGAAACGTTTTGAAAAATGTTGACTGATTTTTGATTTGTGCCTCGTTTTTTCCTTTTGTCGACTTTTTACTTAGTCCCATTGAGGAAAAATCCCATCTAACAAGTAGTTAAGAAAAAGTAAGTTTGTGTATCTAAGGTTTTATCTGATTGCATTTTGACGTTGTTACTAGGTGCCTTTACATTGGATATTGAGGTTTTGCTCTGAAATTTTAGTTTTTGCTGTTTTTGTTGTTTTATTTTCTTCTCGCAGTCTTTTTAATGACAGATCTTGTGAGCGCTGTAATGAGGCATGGCATTATGTAATTCAACTAGTAGTTTGGGTATATACAGATTTTTTTTTAACTCAAACTTCTATTTTTGATTATCTTTCCATTTGGTTGACCAATAGATCAAAAATGAGCTCGGGTAGGAGCATCATATGCAAACGTACATTAACGAGCCTCCTTGTTTTATCGACTAGGAAATCATTAAAGTTCGAGTATGGTGTTAGTTCCAGGATTTCAAGAGATTTAAGTGAGATCACAAATATACCTTGATAAAAAATATTTACTAAAATCTTAATCATGACACCATTATTGAGTAAAATGTAAAATTTGATTTGTTTATACAAATAAGCGACAATTTAATCTTTCACGTTGCTAATATTCCTCGGACTCAAACGTTTTTCTGTTGCTTTTTTCATGCTTATACAATAGAATTGATTTTAACTCAACTGCGCATAATATTGATCAAAGTTTTCCAAATATAACAGAATCTAGAGTCAGTTGGAATATGCATTCTAGCACGTTAATAAACACTATAAGCTTGATGGCGCGAAATGTGAAAACTATCCCGTTTTATTAAGGAAACGGAATCTATGGCCTTCAATATATTCATGAATCATCACTCTTTGCTTTTCGCAATTCAGTTTATGCTATAAAAAGATCAAACAAAAAATAGCACTTCGCTCCGACAGAAAAGGTTTTCTTTATCGAACAATCTAAATAGGTCACCAGATTGGGAATGGCTCACTTTTAATTGTGTCATTATTTCTTCATTATTTTTCCAATTTGTTTTTATTTCCCCATTTCAAAATTGAATTAGAAATGGCATCATTCAACAATCGTTATCGTTTCATTCTTATATGCAGGATCAATACTATCGCTGAAATTACTGATTTGAAAATTCAGATTACATTGCCTCGGGAGGAAAAGTTAAAGCTCAATTCAGAATTTCTGAAACAATTTGAAATCCCCCATTTTGTGTGACGTAAAAGACAACTTACGGAAAAAAATCCAACATCTATCTTCACCTGTAACTAGTATCATTCAACCTTTTATTAACAATTCTGATTGCTCCTCTGGTTTTGTTTTATAATAAAAAACTTGTTCTTAGAAATGTTGAATGAAGCAAAATTATAACTTTTCTTTGTTCAGGTGTTGCAGCATTAATGGCGTGGAAAAACTTTAAATGGCAGCAAACTTTATATCACTGCAAAAAAAAAACAAAACTATTTTTTTTATCAGAGAAACATATTTTCCCCGAGTAAAAATTAAGTCATACAAGCAGTAACAAAAACCAAGTTGAATATCTGTTGCCATTAATTAATAAAAAACGTTCTCTGTTTCTGTTTAACATCTAAAACAGAAGAGCAAAGATTCATCAGTAGATACGGTTTTTGAAAGCATGCAGAAAAACCAAATCCAATAGCATCTTCACCTATAGACCATCCGCTTAACAAAATTTGTTCAGATTTTATTAAGTTATTTAAGAGAAAGTTCATTTTATATTATATAGCATTAGATCTCTATAAAACCAGTAGCTAGAGAAATCTGTTCATTTATTTTACAAATAATGTTTTTTTGAAAACTTTTTGGCGGAATGAGTCCAGAGGCAATTTAGATATTTAATTGGCAGCCAATATTTGTTTCCTAAAATAAGCAAATTCTTTTTTAATTGCCAAATTTGTTAGCAAAAATTTCCTTGTTTTTTGTTTTTGTAGAATTTTCATTCTTCTACCTTGGAATAAAAATTTGAAGAAGAAAACATTTCTTACAATGTGCAGTTTTCTGTAAAAAAATTCTCCTTTCAATTTCTTGATCGTTTTATGTGAACTAAAAAAGGTTACGATTGTTATTCTGCCAAAAAAAATCAGTAGTTTATAAAAACTACTGCATTGAAACTCAAAAAGATATTGAAGGTGGTCAAAAAGATGTTGTACAAAGTTTAAGATTTGACTTACTGAAAAAATTTGAAATCTTTTTTACATTTTTGAAGTTTCTTTTACACTCAGAACACAAACAGCTTGATCTACTTTGAGCTTCAACTGTGTTTTAATTGCTAAGATCAACTGACATTTCATATCGTCCTCTTTTCAGTTGTGGTTTTGTCAAATTTTTAAAAAAGTACTGTACTTTTTTTCAAAAAAAGCAAAATGAACTCAAGCAATCGGCTCAAAAACAATAAAACGAACTCAAGCACCCGCGAATAAACAAGAAGATAATCAGCTGAAGATAACGATATGTTTTAAAACCAAAAGCAGTTACTTTCTGACAAAAGTGGATGCTTTATTAATTGCTCTCAGACAAAATTTGTAGCAATGATTTCAGTCCTGTCGGTCTTTTCGATGCAATTTTTCGCTTGACCGATTTTTTGTCTGACGCTTTTGACTTTTCGTCCTCAAAAACGGGATAAACAGGCAGATCCCAGTAGGCGTTAAGTGGTCTTAGAGCCTTTCAGCTCAAACTGTTTTGGAGACTTATTATTATGGTGTGAAGGGCGGTTCTGAGAGATGGAACCACCCCCTATTACCCCCTTTGTTGACCACCCCCCTGTTGACCCCGGTTCCCGGGTTCTGAGAGGTTAAACCACACCCCTATTACGCCAAACCCCTCCCCCCACCGCGCTGTTGACCCCACACCACACTATTGCCCACCCCCTCCCTCCCCATCAACCACTGGTGCACCCCCCCCCCCCCCCTGGCTACGTTCGAACAACCGATCACAAAAAACAGGCAATTTTTTACTAATTTTCCCAATTTTTCCAAGTTTTTTGAAAATTTTTGTCATTTTTTGAGTATTTTCAGCCCTAGATGGCAAGAAACCTCCTCTAGGATTTATTAATAGGTTGCTGTATGGGTTCTAGATATAATGGAATGTTTTTGAAGATTCTAACATCACAAATTTTTTTGACAAAACTTCAAATTTTTTTTATATCTATTGTCATTATTCAAGTTTTTTCAGACTTCAGACCCAGGGGCCAGAAAACCTCCTTATGAATTTGATAAAAAAAATTGATGAAAAAGTTTGTTGACCATGGAAAAGTCTTCAACTTTTTAATATTGCAAAAATTTTTTCAATTTTTTGATAAAAACTGCGATTTTTTTAAAAGTTTTTTGAAAATTTTTGTCGGATTTTTGGTTTACCAAGCCTCAAAAGCCGAGGAATCTCCTCTAGGTTTTGACAATAGCTTACCTTATAATTTCGAGATGTAATGGAACGTTTTTCAAGATTTTAACATCACGAATTTTAGCATTCTTTTTTTTCAAATCTTGAATTTTTTTTCAGTTTTTTTGACAATTTTTTTTATCATTCTTCAGGTTTTTCCAGAGACACTGAATGATGACGCAGGGGGCAGAAAACCTCCTATAGAATTTGATAAAAATGTTTCTAAAGGAAATTTTTATTTGGTCAGGGATAAGTTTTCAATTTGTTATTATCACAACTTTTCAGCAATTTTTTTTAATCAAAATTTCAAAATTTTATTTTTAATTTGTTTATGGTTTTTTAGGTTACTCCAGCCTCAAGAGCCACATAACCTCCTCTAGAATTTGTTAATAGATTACTTCATATTCTCTGGATGAATTGAAATGTTTTTCAAAATTTTAATACCACCAATTTAAGCACTTTTTAGAAAAAATATTTGCATTTTTAAGTTTTTTGAAACTTTATGAATTTTATTGAAATTTTTTTCTGCACCAGGGTCCTAGTGAACTTCCCAAGTTTTGATAATAGGCTGTTGCATAGTTTCTAGAGTTATAGAATTGTTTATCAATATTTTAATGGCTCCAGCGTTAGCAACTTTGGTAAAATTTGAACTATTTTTCAAATTTTCGAAAAATTATTATCATGTTCCAAATTTATCGATCTTTATGAGCTAGTGAAACTATATAAAGCTCGAAACAGGGATACTGGATAGTCTCTTGAGACAATGAAATGGTTTTGAAGATTTTAATTCCTTGCATTTTGGCAAAGTTTTGTTAAAATTTGCAAAATTTGCGGTTGATACCTTTGAATATTTTTGTACTTTTTTGAGTTTAACGATCATTACTGACCAACGATGCTTTTCAAGTCTTGTAGATGGGCTACTTGACATAACTCCAGAGACAAAAAAAGGTTTTGTAAATTTTCACTGCAAAATCTGGAAGATTTTTTAAACTTTGCAAAATTTTGCAAATTTTTAAAATATCATTTTTTTTGTTTTGTTACTAACAAGACTAGAAAACCAAAATTTGTAGATTCGAATCCAGATAAAACTATCTTTTGGTCATCAAAATACACCAAAAGATAACCGTGCTGGTGTCCTAAAAATATAACATAACTGACTAACATCTGGCGAACCGCTCGCCGGTCGTTTGAGAGCGATTCGCCAGATGTTAGTCAGTTATGTTATATTTTTAGGACACCAGCACGGTTATCTACTGGTGTATTTTGATGATTGTAATGACAAAAAGATCAGCGAAGACTTTTCATATAAAGGTCCACCAATTTTAAAATTTCCAGATGGGGTTTTTATTAAAATTTGTTTTGTTTGCTCACTTGAATGAGTTTCATAGTTGCATCGTAGCAACTGCCATTTTTCGTGAAAATTAAACTTTCTTAAAAAAATCAGCTTTGATATAGTAAAATTGATAACTTTTGATTCCTAATTTTAAAGAGATATTTTTGTTTCTTGCAGTTACTGTTCCTTTAAACTTTCTTGTCGTATTCTAGTCAAATTGTGCACTTTGATATTTCTCCCATTTGTCTTTTTCTTGCATTGAAAATTGGTCAACTAATTTGAAGCAGTTTTTCCCATTTTTCTTCACACAGGCCGTTAGATTATCATTTTCGTGTTGAGTGCCGTTTTGTCCGCTACTAATGTTTAGTTTCCAAGGTGTATTTGACAAAGTTATTATGCTTCAAAAATGAAAGATTAACGTAAAATATTAAAATAGGTAAAATCTTGAAAGCAAGGCAAAAAAATCCAGAATTGATAGGAGCGAATATTTGACAATGCAAGCTGAGTACAACAAAATCTCCGAATTTGACCAAAAATAATAATGTTTTTCAAGAAATATAAATCTCATTTTCATCTTTGCCTCAAGTATTTTGTGAGCAGCATCTAACAAAAGGAACATTAGTTGTAACAATTTACAAGAATTGGATATTAGAAAAAGTTCATAATGAAAATTTTCGAAATTACGGTTTTTTTAGGTTTTAATGTTGATATTCCTCGGTTCTTCTGTATTTATACCGATGAGTATAAGTGATACAGGTTCCTGTTTCAAAAAAAAGAATTTCAAGCATACTCAATTATTTGATGTAAGTGGTGTGTGCCTACTCATTTTTTCATCCTAGTTGACTGAATTAAATGCTCGTGCATGATTGTTTACGTTTTTTTAATAGTGCTCAAGAAGCCGGAAAAAATTGAAAGCTTAATCCTCGCCGTATAAAAATGAAATAAATCATTAAAAACTCCAATTTTTCAATATAAATTTTGGAATAATTATGTCAGGTTGATTTCGCATTGATATGACGATAGTGCTTGGGGAGGTATGTTGCATTATTGCAAACATTTTTAATGGCACTCAAATAAAATTTGTAGCCATTATATTTGTACTAAAGCTTTTTTAATGCAAATTGTTGCTGGACCAATTTTTGGTCTGACCTTGTCAACTTTTCGTCTTCAAAAATGGGATAAATAAATGAAGCCCGATGGGCATTGAGAGGCGGAGCAGCTCCACTTAATCCTTAAATCTTACAAAAGCAGAGCCTTGCACCTTACTAGTCTCTAAGTATGCAATTCAACAAACTTATTTTGAGGAACAATTTTTATGGTGTGAATTGCGGTTGTGAGCATTTGATTTTTTTGTCGCTTGTTCTTGTTCAAATTAATTTTCAATTTTCCCATAGATTTTTTCACATTATCAATGATGAGCACAGCATATAAATGTCTTGAGTAATCAAATGATTTCTTACCCAGATAACTTTGCGCGTGACAATGCTAATAATACAAAGCAAGAATACTAGTACATTTTTGTGTTTCGCTCTTTTCAGCTATAGATTAGACTTTTGGAACGAAGTAAATTTTATAGCCTCTTCTTTTGTTTTCACTGTTACTTTTGACGACAATGAAATTTTCATCTATTCATCTCTTCTACACTTGGAAACAAACTCATTTTGTTTTCTATTTGCGTTTTTTAAAAGAAAACGACCTTCTTTTGGAAAACTTTTAAATTGGAAAACATTTTGGGCTTTTGGAAACACGGGCTAAACTTTTGCTTGTTTTTTACACTATTGAATACCAAGAAGTTGGAATTTCAGTGTTATTGCTTTTTCAAAATTGTTATCGAAGAAAACAGGAGTTTGTGTTCTTAGTTTTAAAGTATACGGATCTTTATTGGGGTCTTTCCCATCAAAGCCCCCCACGATGCTATAGCCCCCCATAATGGTATAATTACCGTGATTGAGGGGGCTATAGGTTATCTGACCACTAAGCTGGGGGCTAAAATGGGAAAGACCCCTTTTTTGTAATTGATTTTGTTTTTACTCTGTGAATTTTTTTTCAGAATAAAATTTTCTTGTTCTTTATTTTATTGCCTTTCAAATAAATTTTGTGAAAAGGGAACAAAGCATTCTATGAGTATCCAGTCCTTAACAATCAGTAACACAAGTATTATCTGTCAATCCAGTATGATAAATTGTAGAAATTGGTAGTGAAAACCTCATCTTTAAGAAAACTTATGCTCTTTTTTTTCAATACACTGATACGCTGCGAAGTACTTTGTCTGCGTTGTACTATATGTTCTAAAGTGTGCGTTTGTTTGAAATTTAGACAAATGAAGTTAATTTTTTCGATATTTAAGTTGCGAAAATAAGCAAAGAAATATAGAATAAGTTTTTTCATCGTTTAACGATAACTTTTGTCGGTGGTACTTTGTATTTCCATTCACTCATAGCATCATTTTTTTTTCAGAAAAAAAGAAAACTTGTAAACAGTTACAGAAAATAACTAAAGAAAAACGCTCAGGAATATGTAGATGTTGAATAATCAGTTGTCTTTCAGTTGTCGTGCTTCTTTATTACTATGACTTTTACTTTATCCACTTTTCAACACTGCACCCTTTTTAAAAACAGGTTACCTGTTAAATTGCTCTCAAACGAAATTTGTTGCAATTATATTAATCCTGTCGGTCTTTTTTATGCGATTTTGCACTTGACCGATTTTGGCCAACCGATCCCAACTATTGCCGCCACGACCCCCCACCCCACCGCGCTGTTGCCCCCCACCCCACTGTTGCTCCCAGCTTCCCCCCATCAGCCCCCCGTTGCACTCCCCCCGTTGCAGGGGCCAGAAATACTACTTAAGGGTTTGATTATAGGTTTCTGAAAATTTTTAATTGGCACGAAATAGTTTTAAACTTTTTAATAATTCAAATTTTAGGAATTTTTGGATAAAAATTGAAGTTTTTTGAAATTTTTTGAAAATTTTTGTGGTTGTTTGGGTTCTCCAGACTCAAGAGCCATGGAACTTCCTCTAGGTTTTGACAATAGGTACTGTATAGTTTCTAGGTTTAGTGGAAAATTTTTCACGATTTTAACATCACGAAATTTAGCATTCTTTTTTTTTACAAAACTTGCAATTTTTTTTCAGTTTTTTGACATTTTTTATCATTATTCATGTTTTTCCAGAGAACCTGAATAATAACGCAGGGGCCAAAAACCTCTCAAAGGGTTTGATAACAATTTTCTAAAGGAAATCTTTTCGGCCATGTATTAGTTTTCAACTTTTTATTATCACAATTTTATAGCAATTCTTTTATCAAAATTTCAAAATTTATTATATTAATTTTTTTTGTTGTTTTTTAGGTTTCTCCAACATCAAGAGCCACATAACCTCTTCTAGGTTTTGATTATAGGCTACTGCATAGCTTCTAGATGTAATGGAATGTTTTTCAAGCTTTTAATATCACGAATTTAAGCACTTTTTAAAAATATTTGCAGTTTTATTTTTTTTAATCTTTTTGAATTTTTTTTAAAAAATTTTTCCTGCACCAGGGCCCTTGGGATGGGACCTCCTCCAAGTTTTGATAATAAACTGTTGCATAGTTTCTAGAAGTACAGAAATGGTTAACAATATTTTATTGGCTCCAGCTTTAGCAATTTTTTGATAAAAATTGAATTGTTTTTTTTTTCAAACTTTCGAACAATTATTATCATGTTCCCAAATTATCGATCTTTATGAGCTAGTGAAAATATTTAAAAACAGGGATACTAGATAGTTTCTTGAGACAACAGTTTTTTTGAAGATTTTAATATCTTGAATTTTAACAAGAGTTTGTTAAAATCTACAATTGTTATTAAAATTTTTGAATGTTCTTGTACTTTTCTGAGTTGCACGATCTTTAATGGCCAAGAGATGGGTTACTTGACAGAACTCCAGAGACGAAAAAATGGATTTCAGCATTTTTCTTGCTACGAAATCTGGAAAGTTTTCAAATATGAGTTTTTTTTTCAATTTGATTTATTTACTACCCGGGATGCTCAACATACCGAATTCCTAAAAGTCATACTTGGTCATATTTTATTCCTAGTATTCATGCAAGGTCATATATGATTTGTATGATTTGTTAATAGTCATACAAGGATCATATATGGTTTCCCAGAAATAATACAGGGATCATACGAAAAAAATTCAAAGCCTAAAAGTGTATATTTTTCATTTTCTTTGATGTTGAAAAATTTTTTAAAAATCGTACAATGTCATATATGACACAAAAAACAATGATTGGTTCCACAAATTACCGTTAAATGCAGTCAGAGGACATAATAAATTATTATATCGCATTTGCATTCCACATTTGATTCTTTGTGTGGGCTAAAAGAATAATTTTCCAACTTAAATATATTCAGAAATCGAATTTTAGGATATCTGCAAAAGTTTCAAAAATTTTTATCAAATGAGCATTTATATGTATAAGCTGGCTTCAGAGAATATCAGAACTTTTTTTTATCTATTTGGACTTAATCTCAAATTGACTACCAAACTTTGCAATTGATATTATACGTTTGGTTGTCTTGGCGGATCACAAAGTGATGCCGGGAATCACATAAGTAAGGCCTTGCCGAATGAAATTTTTAAAGACATAAATGGTTAAATTTTTATGAAAATTAGATGTATGATTCTTGGTATTCATACTAGGATCATATATGATTTCTTTGTAGTCATACAAGCTTCATATATGATATCCTAGTAGTCATTAGCAATTCGCCCAACGTACGTCGTTTATGTTTCTGTCTCTTTTGGCTGCCAGCTATGGGTGATTTTAGTTCGTTTGTAAGCATACAACATGCAGTTGCAAAAAATGAGTAGCAAAAATCATAATTGTAAGCGCGATAGCTTTTGACTTTTCGTTAATTTGCATCAATATATCATAATTGTTTTGGGCTGATATGAGGGTTACCTCTGTTTTTTGCTAATGGAGGAACAAACGTTTTTGCTTCATTAAATTTTTATGGCGCATTTATCGAGACCACGGAGATCAGTCAAACATTTTCGTACAATTTGACTTCTTGTTGTTGTTAGCAAATGGTAATAGAGTTCACATTTCATTTTGATCCGTTACCTTAGTCATTTTTATTGCGTTGTTGCAGATGAAAACCTAATACATGCCGACAACAATAGATTGGCGTCGTTACAAAATTGAGCACTTTATGCAGTTGGGGTGAAATTCGTTCCCTTTCATTCATAACATTCCGCTGCAGTAATGAAGCATCGATGAACAATTTCTGACCAAAGAAGGCTTCATTGATTATATTAAAACGCGATAACAAGTTGAATTTTTTCCAAAAAATTAAAAGCATTCAATAATCAAAAATCTAAATAAGTTAACAGATTGGCTTCGTCGGTATATTTGTAAATCATTAGAAGAATTATCAAAAGTTGATCTTATAGAACTTCATTGAAATATATTTTTAACAGTTATAAAACGTCATTGAAATATTTTTTTTGTAATGAATAGTCATCTGAACATAAAATCATGAAAATATTGAATAACAAAAAATTTCATGGTTTTCAATTGCATACGACGACTATTTATTGTATTTTATATTTTTTCCGTAAAAGCAATTTTCGAAAATCTATTTGACATTTCTTCTTCGTTTAATTTTTTGTCTTTAACGCATTAGGATTTAAATGACCATTTTTCCAAAAACTGGTCCTCTTTTCAGCCTCCCGTGCAATGGTGATAGCATATCGAACCGACAGAAACAATTTTCCCGCAGAAACTGTAACAATAACAGCAAGAAATTGCAAACAATCATCAATCCAATTTAACATCAAGATTGACGAGCAGAGCCATTTGCAAACCCAAGATTTCACGCCAGTCCTAATTTTTTCAGCACAACAGGAAACGGGATGAAATCTTTCACATGATAATAAAGCCTCGCTATAGGATATCATTAGAATAAATTGGCCCGCATACAAACCATATCTATTGTAACCTTTTCAAACGCTTTCCTGTTTCAGTATCTTTTGGAAACGGGACGCAAATTTGAACCAAATTTGAAAAAAAAACCGTTTCTGATTATCAGCATTATTACACAAAAGTTCAAAGTATAAAAGTTTTGTTGTTTACCGTTGTCTTAAAAACGATTTTCCTCAGATTTCCTCAGATTAAATAGATGTAATGAGCTTAAATAAGATCACCCATTGAATATGAAAAGATCACCGATATTGCATTTTCAAAACGGAGTTAGAAATTGGTCTCTGCCTGTTTATTACTCAAAAGGTCAGTCTGAAGTTTTCATAATGACTCCGATGAAAATTTCTCCTAGAAAATATCGTTTCTTTTATTAGATAGCCTAAATAAAACCGAATTTTGTAGCTGCTGTAAAATAGAGATGGTTGTGTAAAACTTGATTTCATTTTTAAAAGGTATAACTTATTTTACTCCCGCTCGGTGGCACCAAAAATGACTTGGTCAGAACTTTCAGTGATCTGGATTTCTTATTCCAAATTTACAATATATATATATATATATATATATATATATATATATATATATATATATATATATATATATATATATAATTTGGATTTGAGTCGA
>NW_027449303.1:0-49106 GCF_964194025.1 Convolutriloba macropyga
GACAGCAGATGTTAGGTCTCTACTTCCGTCATCTTTAAACAAAGTCTTATAAATAAGCGTGTTTGGAGCTAATTTTGATTTCCGAAAAAACCAATCAACAAGTTCCCCCAACCCTTAAAATAAAACCAATAACATTGTTGTTAACAATTTTAATTTTTTAAGAAAAATTGACGAAAATACGGTATTGTACCGTATTGTCAAAAAATACGGATTTGGTCGAAAAGTGTGGATAAATAAAAACAGTATTCTGACTACTATTCACAAAGTTTTAAACCTCGATAACTGGCTGTAAAAAGTAAAAATAAAAAAAAAATTAGTTCCATACTCTACGCTGGATGGGCTTTCTAATTATACCAGTCTCAACTTTCTACGTTGAATATTTCGATCGGCCAAAACTGACTGAACAAAAAAAACCGTTTTAGTGTATAGTTCCTCCGCTCACAAGTGGGTCGGAACAACAAAGTGACTACATTCAATTGAATCCTGTTTGACTTCTCTAAAGGTAACCTTAAGTTTCATCGAGGTAAAAATTCATTCATTGCAATGCATATATAAGCGGAAATTGTTTTTTTTTAATTTAACTGGAATAGATCAAGTAAAAATTATCTGAGCTAAAGCTCACATGCGTTTTAGGTTTCTTACCCGCAGCCACAATTACCTGAACAGAGCCCAGCTAATTTAACGAGTGCTTTTAAAGTGTGTGATGACATGTATGACAGCCGTGAGAACTAACCTCGTTTTGTGGCAAAGTTGGAAGCTAAACAAGACCATTCATTGTTGTGTATGCTGCTGAAGCAAAAGCGAGGAGCGGTTATGTGTAAATCCTTCAAAACTGTCAGGAATTTTTTAAATTTAATTGCGCGAAACTTACGCTAATAAAATTGCATCTTCCTTTATTTCAGCTCCTTCCTCGTCAGCAGTCGTTGCACAGAACCTTTAACGAAATGTATAGACATTCTTGGTAACCATAGAGTTGAGCATGTCTAAAAAGTTTGTCTGAGACGTGTTACCAGACTTGCGATCAAACAACAGTGTAACTGAAGTTCGGAGACTCATGAAATTAGATTTTATTGGAGATTTTCACCATTTAAGGAACGATTTTTATCCCCCCCCCCCTCCAATAACATTTCGGGATTAGCGTTTTTATACAAGCCCGACTTTTTTCTTTGATCAGTTTCGGCCGATCGAAACACTTTGCGGAGAGAAAGTTAATTGTAATTGTTTGATTTTGCAATTGTTTGATTGTTCTACATTTCCGGAAACCATTAACAAAATTCTGATAAAATCAATCTTCTTCAGTGGCTCCCTCTGTATTTTTACGAAACCGTAAAATATTTTCATTTTTCACCATTTACAGCAACGCACATTGATGCAACCCTCCAAATGTATTGACGTAATGGGAGTTTTATGAAATCACGGCTCTTCTTAAGGTCAATTTTGGCCTGTCGATAGCTTTTCGTTTTTCAGGAGAGATATAAAATTGTTATTTTGAAAAACCCTTAAAAACTGAAAACATCGGCTAGAAAGTTTTTCATTTATTTGGTTGTTCGCAGAGCTTTTGAAAACCAATAAAAGTTTCACTATAAATTTACACCTTTTCAGTGGCTAGTTCTGGATAAAAACAAAATTAGAAAGAAAACGGAAATTGCCGATGAAAACCCATGCCAATGGAATTATATTTTATTCCCAATTTTCACCACATAAGCAAGCCTATAGCCCGGGTTGGTTCTTCCTAGAAACCATATCCAACGCGCATTGATTTCGTGTATGATCTTGCTATGGTATCCAAGAAACCATAAATGGTCTTGGATATGGTTTCGAAGAAATCATTGATGCCCTTTCTCCTCAGCGCCGATTTGATCATCATCGTTGCTATGGTATGAACAAATCATTTATGGTTTTAGATATGTTATCCAAGAAACCATATATGGTCGTTGATATGGTTTCTAAGAACCCATATATGGTCTTTGATATGGTTTCTAAAAAACCATATATGGTCTTTGATATGGTTTCTAAGAAAATTATATATGGTCTTTGATATGGTTTCTAAGAAACCACATATGGTCTTTGATATGTTTTCTAAGAAACCACATATGGTCTTCGATATGGTTTCTAAGAAACTACATATGGTCTTTGATATGGTTTCTAAGAAACCACATATGGTCTTTGATTTGATTTCTAAGAAACCATATGTCTTTGATATGGTTTCTAAGAAACCACATATGGTCTTTGATATGGTTTCTAAGAAACCACATATGGTCGTTGATATGGTTTCTAAGAAACCGCACATGGTCTTTGATATGGTTTCTAAGAAACCACATATGGTCTTTGATATGGTTTCTAAGAAACCACATATGGTCTTTGATATGGTTTCTAAGAAACCACATATGGTCTTTGATATGGTTTCTAAAAAAACCACATATGGTCTTTGATATGGTTTCTAAGACACCACATATGGTCTTGTATATGGTTTCTAAGAAATCACATATGGTCTTTGATATGGTTTCTAAGAAACCACATATGATCTTTGATATGGTTTCTAAGAAACCACATATGGTCTTTGATATGATTTCTAAGAAACCATATATGGTCTTTGATATTGTTTCTAAGAATCAATATATGGTTTTGGCATGGCCTTCAAGGTGCCATATATGGTCTTTGATATGGTTTCTAAGAAACCATATATGGACTTTGATATGGTTTCTAAGAAAACTATATATGGTCTTTGATATGGTTTCTAAGAATCAATATATGATTTTGGCATGGTTTTCAAAGAGCCATGTATAGTCTTTTATATGGTTTCTAAGAAACCACATATGGTCTTTGATATGGTTTCTAAGAAACCATATATGGTCTTTGATATTGTTTCTAAGAATCAATATATGGTTTTGGCATGGCCTTCAAGGAGCCATATATGGTCTTTGATATGGTTTCTAAGAAACCATATATGGACTTTGATATGGTTTCTAAGAAAACTATATATGGTCTTTGATATGGTTTCTAAGAAACCACATATGGTCTTTGATATGGTTTCTAAGAAACCACATATGGTCTTTGATATGGTTTCTAAGAAACCACATATGGTCTTTGATATGGTTTCTAAGAAACCACATATGGTCTTTGATATGGTTTCTAAGAAACCACATATGGTCTTTGATATGGTTTCTAAGAAACCACATATGGTTTTTGATATGGTTTCCAAGAAACCACATATGGTCTTTGATATGGTTTCAAAGAAACCACATATGGTCTTTGATATGGTTTCTAAGAAACCACATATGGTCTTTGATATGATTTCTAAGAACCCATATATGGTCTTTGATATGGTTTCTAAAAAACCATATATGGTCTTTGATATGGTTTCTAAGAAAATTATATATGGTCTTTGATATGGTTTCTAAGAAACCACATATGGTCTTTGATATGTTTTCTAAGAAACCACATATGGTCTTCGATATGGTTTCTAAGAAACTACATATGGTCTTTGATATGGTTTCTAAGAAACCACATATGGTATTTGATTTGATTTCTAAGAAACCATATGTCTTTGATATGGTTTCTAAGAAACCACATATGGTCTTTGATATGGTTTCTAAGAAACCACATATGGTCGTTGATATGGTTTCTAAGAAACCGCACATGGTCTTTGATATGGTTTCTAAGAAACCACATATGGTCTTTGATATGGTTTCTAAGAAACCACATATGGTCTTTGATATGGTTTCTAAGAAACCACATATGGTCTTTGATATGGTTTCTAAAAAACCACATATGGTCTTTGATATGGTTTCTAAGACACCACATATGGTCTTGTATATCGTTTCTAAGAAATCACATATGGTCTTTGATATGGTTTCTAAGAAACCACATATGATCTTTGATATGGTTTCTAAGAAACCACATATGGTCTTTGATATGATTTCTAAGAAACCATATATTGTCTTTGATATTGTTTCTAAGAATCAATATATGGTTTTGGCATGGCCTTCAAGGTGCCATATATGGTCTTTGATATGGTTTCTAAGAAACCATATATGGACTTTGATATGGTTTCTAAGAAAACTATATATGGTCTTTGATATGGTTTCTAAGAATCAATATATGATTTTGGCATGGTTTTCAAGGAGCCATATATAGTCTTTTATATGGTTTCTAAGAAACCACATATGGTCTTTGATATGGTTTCTAAGAAACCATATATGGTCTTTGATATTGTTTCTAAGAATCAATATATGGTTTTGGCATGGCCTTCAAGGAGCCATATATGGTCTTTGATATGGTTTCTAAGAAACCATATATGGACTTTGATATGGTTTCTAAGAAAACTATATATGGTCTTTGATATGGTTTCTAAGAAACCACATATGGTCTTTGATATGGTTTCTAAGAAACCACATATGGTCTTTGATATGGTTTCTAAGAAACCACATATGGTCTTTGATATGGTTTCTAAGAAACCACATATGGTCTTTGATATGGTTTCTAAGAAACCACATATGGTCTTTGATATGGTTTCTAAGAAACCACATATGGTTTTTGATATGGTTTCCAAGAAACCACATATGGTCTTTGATATGGTTTCAAAGAAACCACATATGGTCTTTGATATGGTTTCTAAGAAACCACATATGGTCTTTGATATGATTTCTAAGAAACCATATATGGTCTTTGATATGGTTTCTAAGAATCAATATATGATTTTGTAATGGTTTTCAAGGAGCCATATATGGTATTTGATATGGTTTCTTAGAAACCATAAATGATCGTCCTATTGTATTCAATAGTCTATATATGGCCTTTGATATGGTTGACAAGAAACCATATATGAATCCCTCTTAATTTATTTTTTGAATGGGATCTTTATAAAATTTCGATGAATAATTTTGTCCAATCAGTTTATTCTGTATACCTAGTATTAGTGGAAAACCGTTCAAAAATTTATTGAGTGAGAAATCTTTTTCAACTGTTTCAATGTTTGGAACTTCCGAAGACCATTATTAATTGTCTGATCAATTCACACATTTTCAATGGCTGCTTGTATATAATTACAAAAATTACAAAATCTTGGTTGATAAAACCCAAAGAAATTAGTTTTGTTGCAGTTTTTTACCATTTAAGCAACACTTGATCTTCCACTCATGCAAATTTAGTTCTTGAATTTATAGAAATCAGTTTTTGTTCAGTCAATTTTGTCCTATCAGTATTGATATGGAGCTTAATCTGATTATGTTTTTGAACTGATTGAACATACGGAAACAAATTTCACTACTTTACAGAATTTGTTGTTTTGAAACGTGTTGTTGTGGTGTCATAGTGCTAACGTACATAACAATCGGATGCTTGATTGAAGTGAGACTGATTTGAACAAGAAGATAAGGTCCAACTGCATCATAGGAACTGCTGGAAGCCACAGCCTTAAACAGAAAGAAAAGCGAAAACGCTAACAAATAAAATAGTTCCTTGAAGCCTCCTGCTCAGTTCAACCATTGATTCTATTATTTCAAACAACAAACACTTTTTTGGAGTTCGACCTAAGTGAAGACAACAGTGATATTGTTTTGATAATGCTTTGAACACTTATGTCCATTCCTCGGATTTTTTGTCGTGTGATGAAAAATCACACAATTTTTTGTGTGACAAATGCGTCTCGTGTGATTTCACACGACAAAATTTTCTTCGTGTGATGAAAAATTACACGATTTTTCATTTGAGTGAATGTAGGAGGAAATAAAGCAATTTTTATAGAAAATTGAGATTTTTTCCTCGTCCTAATTTCCTTTAGAACAGACGGCTGATCTATACTTGATAATTTCATGCTACATTGGGCTCTTTTTAAAATGCTACATTCATGCTACATTGGGCTCTTGATTAAAACCAAAGATAATGCTATAAATTGAAAAAGTTGGGCATAAAGTGCATTTTTTTCTTTGTTGTTTTTGTCATTTAAAAAGAGAATCTGGTGATTTCAATGGACTATACGTTAGTTATCTGGATTGGAAGTTTATGCCGTGCTTGATAAACACCCAACAAAAAGAGCCCAAAAAACAGTTTAAAAGTTTAATGGATAATGTGTTCAACGTAGATGTAGCGCACTCAAGAGTTATAGGTTCAAAAAGCTTCTTGAATAATGCAACCTCTGTGGGTCTTTTACTCATCACAATTTCTTTTAGAACACAAGCATGTTCTGTCAATTGTATTCTCATACTATTTTGGGCTTTTTTCAGTGATTAAAATCAAAGATAAAGCTTTAAAATGAAAGAAATGGGGTAAAGTGGGCCACCTAAATTTGTCTCGCAAAAAATTTGTTTCCAACGCTGATTTTGAGTGACTGTCAAGTCCAATTTGTAGAAAATCTCAATGGCATGAAAATGCTGGGAATCACATGAAAACTCATGCGAAACAGCACAAAATTTGTGTGCAAACAAACAAAAATTCGTGTGATTTTACATGACAATTCTTATGAAAAATCGTGTAAATCACACGAAAAATCGTGATGCCCAACCCGAGAAATTCATGTAAATTTACATGAAAAATCATGTAAAAGCCAGATTTATCGTGTGTGACTTTTTTCCCGAAAACTCGGTGTGCCGACACACGATTTTTAATGTGATCTCACACGAGTGAGTTTAAGAGTGTAATTAGGAATAAATTGAAATAATCCGCAGCATTTGAAAGATGAATTTCAATATACCAAGTATGAGATTAATCAGAAGATTTGGTTAAGGATATTCTTCTTGATTTGTGTACAAAAGTATCCAATCGTGAATTCATGTCTTTTGAGGTGAGTTTACACTGAAAGCAAAAAGTACGCTATCAACCCCTAGATAAGGTCAATTGAAATTCAATTTTTGACGCAATAGTACGCCACCTTGCAATCAATTGATGACCGCATTGATCCCTTACACTAGTGTTCTTGCCTACCTATGGAAATGAAAAAATATGTAATGGTAACTTGCCAATTACCCCAATCCCAATATAAAGTTGATATATAAATACAATTAAAACTCCATAAGAAACAAAATTTGTCTTTTCTTGTTGTGAAGGAAAATGTTTTTTTTTCTGGTTACAAAAAGTTGAAAATGAAGAAATAAAATTACTTCCTTTTGTAATTTTAATCAGCCATGGTTCATTTCGAATTAAAATCAAACATTAGAGACAAAATGTGAAAAATGTGGTGATTTCGTGGCGACTGTTTACTTCTTGGGGAACTTGAATAGAGTGCATCAACTTTACTGTGTCAATTTCATTTCATAGGTAGGCAATACAAATAGTGTAGGGGATCAAATATGTAACATTTTTCTCATATTTTGGTTAGAAGTCAAAGGTTCGTATTTTGGTTCGTAAAACAAAGGTTGCAAAAAACATTTGTCGTTCAATATGTATGGGGTAATTGATCTGACTTATGATTAAAAGTATATGATTAAACGTCACACAAGCCTATTCTACGAAATGAACTACGACAGAAATTTTCAAAATAAGAAAGCTTTAATTTATCCTTGAAAATGTAGGGAACAAATAATAAATAGCGAGAACTAACCACAAAGTTTATCCGAGTCTAATGCGACAGGCTATACTTCAGGAACTCAACAAATCATTTGTACCTGATGAAGTAGCGAGAACAACAGCTGTTAAAAGTTTCATCCATGTAACAAAGATAAGGTAAAATTGATGCGACCACGCTTGTAGTTTCTTTTTAAATAATAGATGACCTAAATGATCGACCTCCTTAACAAGATCAACTTTTTTGAAATTAAAATATTAGGTTAGAAAAACAATAATATTGCACAGTTTATTGTTTGCAACTGTTAAATCAGGCAAACAATGTTTTTTATGTATAGTATTTTTGTGATTGATACATTTTGAGTTTTGGTTTTGGAAACATTTTAGTTTGTTAGTTTTAAAGAAATGTATTGCTACATTTATGTTCATTTGAAGTGATCACAAAAATCTTTTAAATTAAATCCAAAAATTTCCCACAGAGGTAGAAGAACGATTGAATAATAATAATAATAATAATAATAATAATAATAATAATAATAATAATAATAATAATAATAATAATAATAATAATAATAATAATAATAATAATAATAATAATAATAATAATAATAATAATAATAATAATAATATTGAATTCAACCAAACATGGTTACAACCAGCTTGGTAGTCCCCAGATTAGGGGAGAAATCAAGTTTCAATAATTAAATTTTCTCGAAAACTTTCCATCCTGAAGGGTAACTTTTATATTTGAATCTTTTCAATGCCTCCCCTTCCAAAAAGTTCTTCACTTCTCTTCGAAACTGACATGGATTTTTGTGTGGTGAATTGAGCTACAGAATTGTTGACATATTCACAAAGTGAACAAAATTCGAGACAAATTCACTGACAAAAATGAAAATCGAAAGGAAAAATTACATAATAAACAGCTCGCTTCGAAGCGCATTTTAACACCCGAACCTTGGTCTCATAGCATATCAGCACTGAAACATTGTATTCCGACTCTATATCGTCGGCCCAGTACTGCATCAGTGTATCCTATGAGTATCTTTCAACTCATGATGTGCAGTAGACTGAGCATTCTTGATTTTGATTCTCATGATGTTCATGGTAAATTCATGAAAAAATTTGAAAATTTCGAAAAAAAAATGAAATTTCGGGCGACGCACTTTTTGAGCATGACGATGAGTTTACTATATTAAAACATTGAAAATAACGTTTTATTAATGAAAAAGTACCCGCCATATCACAAAAATACACGCTGAGTGCAAAGAATCTGCCAAATTTTTAACTGCAGATTTTTTTGTGGTTTTTCATTTTGTAAATACTTAAACCTTCTATTTAGCAAATCTTTATTGTAATTCAATTTTTAACATTGCATCAGTTGTTTTTTTAGCTAAGAACAGAAAAGTTTTTTTCATGCTAAACAGACAATATTTAGCCTAAAAATCAGTCTTTTCAGAGTTTTATCAGAAAATCGATTCATTATGTTATGTTAAGACTGAGCTCAGAAAAACTTCATTATGTCCAGACTAAGCTCAAAATTTTACTATGAATTTTACCATGAAATGTCTATAAAGTGTCATGATCAGAACTATAGTCATAGTTAAAATCCTAATGAAAATGCTATGATTCAGTACTGAAATATTATGAGACTCAGATCCTGGCAAGCATTTCAATATTTTTTCCTAAATTTTTATACGGTTCAAATGGAAATCGATAGAACTTTCATTACGATGCAGAGGTATACCCAAATCGTCACGGGCAGATATGCCCGATGCGTGTATCTCGTGTTCGTTTTTACTATGTTAATACATTGAAAGTGGAACAATATTGCGGAAAATAGCTACTTTAGCAGAAACCGGCAAAATGGAAGGGAATATCGTATCCCGTGTTCGCAAAAGTGTCCAAATTTTAGCCGCGAAATACAAGTACAAACTTAATAACCTATTTTTTGCGCGAGTTGTATCACGCATCCGCTCCATTTATGCATCGATTTTTCGTAGGTTATATGCTCTATAATCCTTTTCCCGTTTTTTGTTCGTAGAAAGCAGTCGGCTGAGTTCCATGTGCATTCAGCATACTTTCTTCTTACAATCTGCTTCTTTTTATCTGGGACTTTGTTAAAAGTTCTGCGAACGCAGATTAAATAATCGTTTATTCTGGACTGAGTAAAAAAATTGTTGGCCTTGATGTTCATAAACAATGATTCGTGCTAACATATTTTGTATCAACACAGTTTGATACGAGTTCATTGGAAACAAATGATATCATTATATATACATATATATATATATATATATATATATATATATATATATATATACACGCCCGTGTAATCAGTGGTGATGTTGAGATTGATAAATTGATAATAAAGAAGCATACCCAGAAGATGACCTCTTCCATGTTGTGGTCAATTAGTACTGATGCATCAGTTTTAGAGTTGAACCTGGCCTCCATTCTTTCTCCCAACTCCTATAACAATAGCATAGAATGTTCTCAAACGTTTTCTTTAACATAATAAAATTTGCCATTCTGGGCCTTTTTTAGCTCGACCCGGGTCGAGGTTTTGACAAAAAATAATGTAAGATTAGCGGTGAATAGCGGTGAAAAAAAAACTTTTTTCACCGCAAAGCGCCCGCATCTTTTAGCGTTGAATGCGCTGAAAGCGGTGAATTTTTGTAAGAATTGCGTTGAAGTTTGCGGTGAAAATTTTTTTTTCACGGCATTCACCGGAATTCTTACAAAAAAGAAACTGCCGTACAGGGTTCGAATCTCTACCTCATGCGTGTCACCAACTTTGTAATCCACTGCGCCATCTGTCACTTACTTCAATGATATTTCCTGTGAATATAAGATAAGCGTTGAAATTGGCGCGGTGAATATTTGTATGATTTGCGATTTTAGCGGTGAAAAATTTTTTTTCACCGCATTCTGATGGTAGCGGTGAAACAATTTTTGCACCACATTCTGCTGGTAGCGGTGAAAAATTTTCTTTCACCGCTTAAGCGCTGAAGAAAAATTTTTCACCGCTTAAAAGTTTTTTTTCACCGCATTCATCGCATTTAACGCAAATCTTACACTTTTACTCAAATTCACGCATCCGCTCCATTTATGCATCGATTTTTCGTAGGTTATATGCTCTATAATCCTTTTCCCGTTTTTTGTTCGTAGAAAGCAGTCGGCTGAGTTCCACGTGCATTCAGCATACTTTCTTCTTACAATCTGCTTCTTTTTATCTGGGACTTTGTTAAAAGTTCTGCGAACGCAGATTAAATAATCGTTTATTCTGGACTGAGTAAAAAAATTGTTGGCCTTGATGTTCATAAACAATGATTCGTGCTAACATATTTTGTATCAACACAGTTTGATACGAGTTCATTGGAAACAAATGATATCATTATATATACATACATATATATATATATATATATATATATATATATATATATATATATACACGCCCGTGTAATCAGTGGTGATGTTGAGATTGATAAATTGATAATAAAGAAGCATACCCAGAAGATGACCTCTTCCATGTTGTGGTCAATTAGTACTGATGCATCAGTTTTAGAGTTGAACCTGGCCTCCATTCTTTCTCCCAACTCCTATAACAATAGCATAGAATGTTCTCAAACGTTTTCTTTAACATAATAAAATTTGCCATTCTGGGCCTTTTTTAGCTCGACCCGGGTCGAGGTTTTGACAAAAAATAATGTAAGATTAGCGGTGAATAGCGGTGAAAAAAAAACTTTTTTCACCGCAAAGCGCCCGCATCTTTTAGCGTTGAATGCGCTGAAAGCGGTGAATTTTTGTAAGAATTGCGTTGAAGTTTGCGGTGAAAATTTTTTTTTCACGGCATTCACCGGAATTCTTACAAAAAAGAAACTGCCGTACAGGGTTCGAATCTCTACCTCATGCGTGTCACCAACTTTGTAATCCACTGCGCCATCTGTCACTTACTTCAATGATATTTCCTGTGAATATAAGATAAGCGTTGAAATTAGCGCGGTGAATATTTGTAAGATTTGCGATTTTAGCGGTGAAAAATTTTTTTTCACCGCATTCTGATGGTAGCGGTGAAACAATTTTTGCACCACATTCTGCTGGTAGCGGTGAAAAATTTTCTTTCACCGCTTAAGCGCTGAAGAAAAATTTTTCACCGCTTAAAAGTTTTTTTTTCACCGCATTCATCGCATTGAACGCAAATCTTACACTTTTACTCAAATTCACCGCAAATATTACATCTTTTAGCGATTTTTAGCGGTGACACCTCGACCCGGGGAGCGGATGTTGCACAGGAAAGAAAACCTTGATATTTACGGAAGAATGATTACGGAAGAAAACCCTAAGCGTACAGGACGATGTTTTTTTAATTATCAATTGTGTCTCGTAAGTCCCAAAATCTCTTGATAGCCTCTCCTGCGACCACTGTCGTAGCTACTCATAAACTCAAAATTTCTTCTGTCTAGTCTAATAACTTGAAAAGTTAGTTCAATGAAATTAATGGCGAACATCAGAGGCGTTGCAATTGGCAGAAACTAAAAGACAAAATATTTATTACTACAAAAACGGAGTCTAGGCAAATTGGATACAACTTAATTGGTGTTAAAAAGCAATCAGAAATGAAATAAGCTACCATGTGATCTCAGGGTACCGATAGCATGTTCAACTATTAAACAGATGATAAGTGATTTTTGATGAGCAGAAAAAAAGAACACTGAATTCAATCCATTATTGCTGTGCAAAAACAAATAAGTAGATTGCGCAAAACAAAATGGCAGCGCAAAGTATCAATAATAATAATAATGTCATTACTGAAAAAATATATTTATTCGAATTGGAACCCAAAAAAAGTTAGTTTTTAAACCTTACATGTTTCCAAGAAAAAAAATCCGATAACTGCATGCAAGGGTCTCCTTTAAATTCCTCGAAAATATGATTAAAGATTTGTTTTTTGAATTTTTTTTTATTTTTGTTTTTTCTTAAGAGACAAGGTAAAGAATTCAAATCCTGTAAAGCTTTTCTAACGAATGAATTTTCTAGTTTTGAGCTCTTGAATTTATAGCCCCAGTATTCGAGTCCTGTTCTTTGATGGATCTATTGAACATGTGGATCTATTCTGTCGTCCCTCCGCCTCTCCCCCTCCCCCCCCCCCCCCCGGCTTAGTGAGCATAAATCTTTTATGACCCCCAGGCGCACGTGCTATTTTCTTACATAGTAACGTGCTATATAACAACATATAATTTGTAACAGGGGGTCATAAAAACACTGGGGGGGGGGGGAACAGAAGAGATCCCAGAATAGATCCGAACATGTAAATATTGAACCATCTGGTTATATTTCTTGAATTTATTCGTTATCCGAAAAAAAAATTCGTAAAATAATTTATCTCTTATGTTACCGGATATGATGATGGCTCATTGGCTTTGATCAGAAAAGATAAAAAATATGCTTGAGAAAATAAAATGCAGTCTAAAACGCGGTTGGGGGATAGAACAGCAAATTTATCTTCTATGCCCAGAGATTAACTCCGAAACCAAAGTACTTCACTGCTCATATTGAACAGAAGTGAAATTTGTCAACCAAATTATTGGCTGAAAATTTAGGATTAATAGTATGGACGGAGTTTAAACATTGGGAGAAAAATGAGCTTGAGGGCTTCGAAGATCCAGTGCATAATAATTCAACACATTTCTGATTGAGGTCTGAGACCAACGTAAAAATATAAAATAACCTTTTTTCGAACTACTCCAGAATTGAAATCATATCTGATCACACTTTGTTCAGATAAACCTCTTGATTATTGTGAGCCCTTTGCGCTAGTTTTACAGAGATCAGTGTACAGGATAGTGTGCGCCCGAAGCGAAACCCCGCAAGAAATAATTCTATTTACAATGTACCTGATGCCCTGTGTAAGTGTAAAGATTGATTGAGTCCACAAGTTGCTCATCTTGGAGCATGAATGAGACAATCAATTCTGAGCATCCACTCGCTAGGCGAACAGAGCTCCCGTTCAATCCTGTAAACACAGTTAAACTTTTTCTATGATTTACCCTTTAATAGATAATATTCTTAGTTTCCAATCCACCTCATGAAAACACCGTACTTGGTTTTTTCCGCCTATCACTATTGCTCAATTCAAATGAGCATTCATACTTTCGTGAACTAAAATTCGTATAATCAACTTAATCTGTATAATTAATTTAAAGTAATTTTCTCAACCTAAAAATCCCAGGCTGTGTTTTTGTCGCGTCAAAAATATTCCGACGATTGTTTAAGAAGTTCGGAGTAAACTTGGATCAAGCAACAAACATATTTTAGTTTTCTTAATCAACCGCCCTTTTAACGCAAATAACTAAGAGTTAAGGACCTTGGCTGACTTGATCTTTGACAACACACACTCGAATGTATATTTGTGAAATTTGTGATATTTCTGCCCGAAAATATTGCAGGATATGCCAGACTCATAGAAAACAGGGTTAGGTGCACTTTCTAATCCGTATTCACATACATAGAGAGCGCAAGTGAAGTCATCAAGCGCGATTCTTTGATTGGATGTAGTTTTCTACATAAAATCCAGTTGGTGCGGACCGTAAAAATCTTTGCGATCGTGTGGGTTTATAAAGAAGCAAATTCGAAAGTACTGAAACCTCATCATCAACTTTGAGCATCAGCCTGATCTCGAACGAAAATGGAGAACACAGTAATGTGCAGCGCGGAATTCGGAGTAATCAACAATGCACGCAAACGCAAAATGCAGGGATCAACTGTAAGATAACTCCCTTGGATTTATAAAAGAGAACCACTGAACTACTTCAGTATTTTCAAAATTGTGTAAAGATCCAGCTAGTATATTTTACAGGTAATATTTCATATGAGTAATTGCTACAATATTACAAAATTATTATTTCAAAAGAGAAAATGCACGTTTACAATAATTAGGGATAGAGCGAAATTACACAAATAATTATTGTAAATGGGGACAAATCCAGAATTTTTTTTTATTAGTTACTGCTGTAAGGAAATCACGAAAAATTGAAGTCACGCCACAAAACTTTATCAAAACTCTAATTTCTATAGAGCAAAGACTAAACAATGTGTTTAAAGAAAAAATCTCTTTTAAATGTTGCTTAATTACGTGGGCAGAATTTCATTGGTTCTTCGGATTACGCTTTTATCGTAGTCTTTGCTCTGACTAACTGTTTAATGAAAAAACTTTCCAGTTTTCTGATGTTTATAGCAGTCAAAAGTTGGTAGAGAGTTTTCTTTTGGACAATTGAATGCTGGTTTTCCATAAGTAATTAAGAGAAAGAGGTAGTAGGTTAATCTGTAGTCGAACAAGAGGCGAACAGGTAGTAGTTTCTCCTGGAGCTTAACATCTGTTCAACAATGATAACAAGCTTTTACTGTCCAGCTTAAAAAATCAAAACGGACTTAAATAAAGTGTTCTTTTTAAACCGCCGTAATATGTCAAAAAGTTCGTTTTAAATTTGAGGGTTAAAAAATGGCATAGCCTCTGCACTTTTTCTTTTGGTGATACTTAACAACGTTTAGGGGTAATTTGACCATGCCTTTTCGGTAAAAAACAAGAATTGAAGAATTGTCACAACTAGGTTAAAATGATTTTTGATATTTAACATGTCAATTAGGACTACTCCAAAGCAGTTATGACTTGTTCATTTCATTTTATTCACTCCTAATTGAAAATGTGTTATCATACAGCAAATCATTTGAAGTTTCCGAACATCTCTGCGGTGTGACTTATATATTGAATCTCTAAGAGGTTCTCGATTAATGCCAGATTTTCTCAAAATGTTCATCAAAGTCATATTACGTGTAAACAATCATTACACTAACTAATAGTTTGTGAGTTGGCGTTGTAGAAGGTCTTAACTTTCCATCTGCTGTCAATGTGTGTTGCTCTCCCATTCTCATACATGAAGCGTGCTCTAGTGAGAGTTGCAACTGAGTACTCAGTATCTGATCTGAGTCCATCTATCAACTTGTCAGAGTGAATGTTGTCCAAACCACACGGATCCTCGTAAGCACATCCCCCGGCTTCAGGATTTATCCTATGGTTACATTAGGAGACAAAGTCACATATCATCTATAAATGATGTTTTAAATACTATTTATTAATTATGTTATTCAATTACAGAGGCTGAACTAGGCTTAAACCACCACTTATGAATAGAACCATAGATTCTAGTACTGTGCCGATGCTCCCCGGTCTTTCGGTGTTCATTATTTAGATAGCCTGGGTGGCGGTGTAGGCGGTTGTTGTTACGGGAATGGTACTGAAAGACACTGAAATTTATAAGAAGTACTGACAAAAGAAAATAAGTTATATGCGTTCGCACATTATTTTCCAACCCTTCAAACGATAAACAATGTATATAATTAATTAAATTAAACTCTAATCTCACAATCGATGTTAATCTTAGAATTTTTGACGAGTTGCTCTATACTAATTGAGTGGTTTGTTTGTTCCCAAAATGACAAAACGATCGCGGAGACTTTTTCGCTAAAAATTATTTGACAAAATCTGTCAAATAATTTTCAATCTATCACCAATTGTCGTTTCCTATTCTAAGTAAATCACATCTTCTATGTAATAAAAGAAAGAAATGGAAAACGACACATAGCCGAAAGAACATTAGGACAAATAAAGCCGAACAAATGAATAAACATAGCCGACAGATTCCAAGAAATCGACTGCCATAGCTTCAAGTCCTGTGATCTCAAGATATAAATGAAGAAAAAAGAGACATATTTTTTGTTTTATAAAAATTGATGTGACGTCTGTAATTGATTCAGACATATGTACTGTAAATTTGACCTCGAATAACTTTTCAATAGACTTTTCAAGATATCCTCAATTGACTCCCACTTCCACTCAAAATTGATGTGAGCAAAAATCAGTTTGAGAGATAGAGATGGAAAGTAATTTGGAGAGTGAGATAAATCAAATGTGACCGTAAAACTACAATCATGCGAACTAAACTTCCTCTAATAAGTGTGACAATTAGTACTTATATAACAAGGATGCTCGTTAATGTACGTTGGCACATGATGTTCCGACCCGACGTCATCTACATTCCAATTTTGCGTTTAAACGTATGATATATATTATGTGAAAGATTGTCAAGCGTGCTTTGTGAAAGCAGGATACTTTGAATTTAAATAGTTTTAATTGCACTAATGATACAAAGTAATCCAAAACAATTCATTGAAGACAAAACTGGGCTGTGTAGATCGGTTTTTTATTTTGTGAACGAATTTAATGAAAAAGTTCAAGGCCGAACATGCAACAAATTTAGGGCCAAAGGTTTCATCACAGACAGCCCACTGAACTTCGGGATATTTTCAAAAATAAACAGACTGTTTCACTTCTTATGAGTTTCACTGAGCAGTTGGTTCAGAACGTGATTGCAAGAAACAGAAGTTTGTGACAATGCTTCTGAAAATAATTAAGATAAAGAAACCTACAAAAATATTCAAGACGAGATCTATAACAACAAGGAGGCTCGTTAATGTGCGTTGGCACATGATGTTCCGACGCGACGTCATCTACATTTTTGACTTAATTGTCAACCTAATTATGAGATAATTAAAAATTGATGTTTGAGTTTTAAAAAATCGTTACAAAACCGAACTACTAATTGAAATGCAAAATACCATGACTCATTAAAGCGCTCCTAAGATCTGCCAATAAAAATATTACGAGAAAAAACAAGCACCAAAATAAACAAAAACAAAATTTTTTCAACGAATGTGATAAAAGAAGAGAAAAAGAAACACAAATATTGACCACTCACAAATTTTTATGAAATCGCATATTGTCCAACAAACAAAGCATGAGTTACGACATGACATCAATGAAAAAATACTTTTTGAATTACAAGAAATTGGATGGAACCTCTCAATGATGAGATTAAATTACAAACTGACAAAAAGAACAACAAAAACTGAAAAGTTTGAAAAAAAATTGAAAATGTATATCATAAACTTCAGACTATTCGCTATAAACTGAGTGCTAGCGGCGTAACATCATTCATTTAACCTTCAATTACAAGCTTATGCGACCGGTCAGCAAGTGTCAAAGGTAATAAAAAGTGAACTTTTCAGTAAAAAAAGTTTTTTAAATTTTAACAGCAATGATGTTCTTCTTTTTTTTAACAATATAACTTCAAAAAACCACCAAATATGAACAAAAACTTTAGAACCTCGAAATTTTTTTAGAAAACTCTTAGTGTCAACGCCACAAAAATCAATAGCTTTCAACAGAAGCAAGTAAAAATGCTAAATTGATGGGACGACAAAGTTTTTTGCCATTCATATTTCATCAATAAACCATTACAATACGTCATTGACTATGAAAACAACAACAAAACTGGCAAAAACCAAAATTTCAGTAGAAAAGTGCGAGAAGAAAGTGTCGAAGCTTTTTAAACCATAAGAGTTTCTCTGAAAAACTTAATCTATGGTCCATTGAACTTCTTCTATAAGCCAATGGAATCTATTGATATTAGGATAACGAGATAAGATATCAAAAGGAACCAAAATTGCAAAAGAAAATTCGTTTTCTTTTTGGAATTTTGAAAACTCAAGGCATCAAAGTCGTAAAACCATTAGTTAGCCGATAAATTGCTTACAAGGTTGTTTTAAATACAGTTAAAGAGAATGGGGTCCTGTCATTGCTGAGACTCACTTACAGTTCAAGACAATGAGTTTCATAATGGTTAGTGTCCAAAAAATATTTATTCAATGTCTTAACAGCCAATAAATTCAATAGCTCTCCACTGAAGTCAGTGAATACGGAAAGTTATGCCTCAATAAGGAAATAAGGATGTTTGCTATTCTTATATCATTAGAAGGCCATCAAAATAGGTCTTATGATTGTGAAAAAAACAACAAAAGCAGCAAAAACCAAAAATTCAGCAGAAAAGTGCAAGAAAGTGAAGAGGCCTTTTAAACCACAAATTTTTCACCAAAAGTTTCATCTATGACCCATTGAACGCCTTTTCTAAGCCACTGAAAACTATCAAGATTAGTATAATGCGATAAAATTTCAAACTGAACTAAAATTTTTAAAAAAATTTATCCAAAAGTCAACAAAATATTATGAAAACTGGTGGCAGCGAATTCATAAAACAAATAGTTAGAAAAAAAAACCCCTAGACAGATTCATTTCATTTGCAATAGGAAAATGGAGGTCCTGTCATCAGTGAGATTGACCTACAGTTCGCGAAAATTTCTTTAAGATTGGATAACATCCAAAAAAATTCTTAAAACTTATTTTTAAAGTCTTAACAGCCATTAAATTCAAGAGCGTTCAACGGAAGCAAAAAAATAATTTACTATATGCCTTAATGGGAAAATATGGTTGTTTGTCATCAAAATGTTATCAGTATGACACCACAATAAGTCCTATGATTTTGAAAACAAAACAAACACAATCAAAAACCAAAATTGTGGAGCAGAAGTTTGAGAAGAAAAGGTCGAAGCCATTTAAACCATAATCTTTTCTCTGGAAACTTTATCTATAATCCTTCGGACTACTATTTTAAGCCAATTGGAACTGCCAATACGAAGATAATGAGATAAGATTTCAAAAAGAAACAAAATTCCAAAAAAATATATTTTTGAAATTACGAAAACTCGTGTTATCGAAGTCATAAAACCAATAGTTAGCAGATGAAACCTCTTACCAGAATAATTTTTGTTGCAGTAAAAAGGAAGGAGTTCCTGTCATTACTGAGACTGACTTACAGTTCTTGAAAATTAGTTTAATATTGGTTAATCGAAAAAAAAATTGAAAAATTATTGCTTAAAGTCTTGACAGCCCTTAGCTGTCCCCTCAAAGCGCTATATAGGTTTACCTATTGCACATGAGAAAGCCAAATGAGTTTTTAGTTGACAAGTCTGTGCAAAATTGCACCCAAAATTAAGTAAAATCTCAAAAAGAAAATCAAAATTTCATTAAAAGTTTTGAAAAATCAGAGTCGAAGACAAAAAAGACATGAGATATGCCTTAAAAATGATTTTTCTTTCATTGGGTTCCATTTGACTGTACATATATTTTCTCATTAATGGAACCTCGGTGTGAAAATAACAAGTCTCTAAGTGACTAAAAACAATAAAAAATAGGAAAAATTGTCTAAAAACTGCTCTCAAATTGAATTCGAGTTTTTTTTATAGCAAACTTCCTCACGAGACCAAAACTAGCCTTTTTTATTGATCTACTGGTAACACAAAATTGTTTCTTTTTGTAGCATGAATTGTAATTTTGTATAAAATTTTTTATAGAAAAGCCTTAATATGAACACAAATTACGCTAAACTGAACAAAATCATGCTAAAATTGAACAATTATCACATGTTCACACAAAACTTTAAACCTCGTTAACTCCTCGAAAAATACGAAATTCAAAAAAATGATACCCCTCACATTTCTCTACGATGAATATATCGATCGGTCAAAATTGACTGAACAAAAAAAACCCATTTGAGTATATAGTTCCTCCCCCACAAGTGGGGTCGGAACAATCAGGAAATTCGCTTTTTAATGATTGCATTTAACTTGCAAACTCTTTTGGCATTAGATTATTGATTAACGTGAACAACAGTCGGAAATGCAGATAAGAGAGAAATGAAAACTGGTTTGGCATAAACATAAGAGATAAGTTAAAAAAGGAAAAAACTAGAAACTATCAAGAAACACGAAGGTCATGCTTTGTAAGCTTTAAAAAATGTTTGTTAGCACAAAATTTATGATCTGTGAACAATGTTGATATGATAAGTCACATTTAACTAAGTTGTCCAAATAAAAAAACTTCCAGATGACACATGAACAGACGGAAGAAACCTGAAGAGGCGACAATTTTACCATGAATTTAGTCCTTCCCAGAAAATTAAAGACAATATTATAATGATTGACTACTAAAGCCAGTCTTGTGACTCTAGTGCAAATTTAATGCAACCAGTCATTGCCTGATGATGCCGTTCCAAAATCTCTTAGTCTTTAAAAAAGTTTGAACAAATCTGACAAAAGACAGCGTGCCATAAAATACATACAGTGGATTGTAAAGACCGAGAAAAAGTCAATTTTTGTTTCGCTGAGCTATTGTCGTTGCAGCACTTAATAAGGGTTAATTAATTAAATTAATTAATGAAATAAATAAATAAAGACGCTTAGAAAAATGCAAGGAAATATTTTTTTGGAAAAAAATCCATTCTCTGTTTCCCTAAATTGTTTAATGCAATTGGATATTAAGCATTTAATCAAGTTGTTAAGTAAACTTAGGTATCATTCTAGAAGTTTGTTTGTTAAATTAGGTTTTATAGAGATAACAAATAGAAAGGATTTAAATAATTAGTTAAAGTTTTTGGTGGAGTGAATACCAAATAGACGAACTTGACACCAAACTAATTGATGAAATTTTACATGTCTTCATTTTCACAACCGTAAACAATCACCCAAAAAAACCTTATAGTTGAATAAAATTTTCCGATTGTGATGGCCATTTTGGGACGAAACTTTTTTCTCTAATGGACTTAAAATGCGTTCAAGGCAAACTCTTCGCTTCAACTTTTTTGGCGCCTTTTGCGTTATGGCTCATAACTTTGACAAAATTTTTCAATCAATTTCCCTAAAACGATGAAATATGAACTTATTAACTTAGGAATATTGAACGCTGTTTACTTGAACTTTTTGTTTCTGTAAGTAACTTTCAAATTTAAAATAGTGTAGGGAAATTTTTGAACTGTACGTTGCAAACCAAAATTAACAGTTTTGAAAATTAACTACTACCATTGGAAGACTGCCTTTTCTGGCTATCATATTGTTTACAATGACAAGCTTCCTGTAGCGTGTTTAGCTGACAGATTATTTTGATTGGGGACTGTTTGCGGCTTAAGTGGCTTTTTATTCCGACCCCACTTGTGGGGGGAGGAACTATATACTCGACTGGTTTTTTTTTGTTCAGTCAATTTTGGTCGATCGATATATTCATCGTAGAGAAATATTAGTGGTATCATTAAAAAGCTCGTTCAGCGTAGAATTCAAAATTAAAAAATATTTTTTTTGAATTGCGTAATTTTCGAGGAGTTATTGAGGTTTAAAGTTTTGTGTGAACACGGTATATTTACATGACTTTGTTCACTTTTAGTGTAATTTTAGTGTAAATTTAGATCTTTTCTATATAAAAAATTTTCATTCAAAATTATATTTCAGGCTAAAATATACAGCAATTTGTTGTTACTAATAAACGAAAGACGATAAAAAGGCTAGTTCTGGTCTGATAACGAAGTTTAATATAAAAAAAAACTCGAATTCAATTCAAGTGCTGTTTTTTTAGAAAACCTTTTTTATCTTTTTTGTTTTTTAGTCACTCTTAGACTAGTCACATTTCACATCGAGGTTCATTTAATGAAAAAAAGTCATTTACTGTCAAATGATGTCCAATGATAAAAAAATTCGTTTTCAAGGAATCGCTCATGTTTTTTTTTGCTTCGATTCTGAGTTTTCGTAATTTTGAATGAAATTTTGACTTTCATTTTTAGGTTTTACAAAAATTTTGGAGTCCTATGGCATAGACTCATTAACTTAAAGTGCAATAGGTTTCGTAATGAGCATAAGTGAACCTATCTAGCTTTACATGGATAACTAATGGCTGTTAAGACTTTGAAAAAAAAATTCGGATTTTTTTTTCAAAATTAAACAATCATAAACTTATCTTCCTGATTTGTAAGTCAGTGTCAGTAATTACAGAACCCCCTTCTTTCTTTATGCAACCGACCTTAATCTGGTTAGCAGTATTATCTTCCAACTATTGGTCATTTAACTCCAATGCCACAAGGTTTCACAAAATTTTTTCCAAATTTTTGGATGTTTTCGTATTATTGGTTCTTTTTGAATTTTTATCACAATATATCAACGTTGATAGCTCCAACTGGCTTAAGAAAGACTTTCATTGGAGCATATGTAAAGTTTTCAGCGAAAAACGCATGGTTTAATTGGCTTCGACACTTTCCTCTCGCACATTTCTACTGATTTTTTTGGTTTTTGCCTAAATATATGTTGTTGTTTTCATAGTCATAAGACCTATTGGGATGTCTTATTGATTAGTTTTCTTGACAAACATCTTTGTCCTCTCATCGAGGTGTAACTGAGCGTATTTATTGACATCCGTTGAAAGCTATTGAATTTAACCGCTGTCAAAACTTAAAGAAAAAATTTTTGAAAACTTTTTTGAACACTAACCAATCGTAATCTTGTTTTCGTGAACTGTAAGTCAGTCTCAGTAATGTCAGGTCTTTTTTCCGTTCTACGTCAGCCTAAATTTGTCTAGTTAGCGGTTTTATCGTCTAGCTATTGGTTTTATGACTTCCATGCACGAGTTGTTATTATTTTTTTAAATTGTGTATATATTTTTTTTTGTAATCCTGGTTCATTTTGAAGTCTTGTACCTTATCTTAAAATTGATGGCTCCTGTTGGCTAAGAGAAGACGGTCACTGGATCATAGAAATTGTTTTTAGAGAAAAGCTTATGGTTTAAGTGGCCCCTTTTCTTCTGAATTTTTAGATTTTGACTGTATTTGTTGTTGTTTTCATAGTCAGTGAATTACTGTAATGTCTTATTGATGCCGTTTGGATGACAGACATTGTTGTTGTAACATCGAGACATAGTATAGCGTATGTATTGGCTTCCGTTGAAATCTATTGAATTCAATGGCGTTCTTTTTATTCTTTATGTAGCCGTAAAATGCTGACCTATCTCATAAGCTTGTGATTAAATATTGAATGAATGGTGATACTCGAAGCACTCAGTTTATAGCGAATAGTCATAAAGTTCTTGATACTGTACCTTTTCATATAATTTTCAATTTTTTTAGTTTTTTTGTTCTCTTTGTCAACTTGTAATTTATCTCATCATTAGGAGGTCCCAAACAATTCCTTGTATTTCAAAAATTAACACGCTTATTGGTATTGTGAAGTAACTGTTGTTTTGTTTGCAGGACAAAATCTGTTTTTGTAAAATTTATGTGAATTGTGTATTTGTTTCTTTTTCTCTTCCTTTAGCACAGTCGCGTAATAACAGATCCCAATGATTTCCAAATGTGGCCCAATTGAACTTATTATTTGCAGTATAAATTCAGCTGAATTAGTTTAAATAAAAACTGAAATAGAAATGCATTTTATTCAGATAATAGCCAATAATTTTAATGGCATCAATATTTTGTGTTTTCGCAAATTGTTTGTAATTTTTTTGAGTTTTTCTGTATCTTTAGTCCGTTTCCATGGCTTAGTCTAACCAAAGACAGGTCTCATTGCTTTCATGATGACTTTTACTAATTTTACCCAGAATTGTTTTGCTATAAGCTAATGATTTTTTCGATTTTTGATTTTTGCCTCATTATTTTCTCTCTTTGTCGACTTGTTACCTAGTCTCATTGTGGAAAGTTTTCATCTGCTGTATAGTTAGGAAAGGATAACTTTGTGTAGTTAAGGTTTTATCTGATTGCATTTTGACGTTGTTACTAGGTGCTTTTAAATTTAGATATTGAGTTATTGCCTTAAAATTTTTGTTTTTGCTTATTTTGTTTGTATTTTTTGCTCGTACTCTTTTTAGTGGCAGAACTAATGACTGTTGTAATGGGCATGGCATTAAGTAATTCAACAAGTAGTTAGGTTTTGTAATGATTTTTTTATTTCAAACATCTGTTTTTGTTATCTCTTCATTTGGTTGACAATTAAGTCAAAAATGTAGATGAGCTCGGGTAGGAACATCATGTGCAAACGCACATTAACGAGCCTCCTTGTTGTTATAGATCTTGTCTTGAATATTTTTGTAGGTTTCTTTATCTTAATTATTTTTAGAAGCATTGTCACAAACTTCTGTTTCTTGCAATCACGTTCTGAACCAACTGCTCAGGGAAACTCATAAGAACTGAAACAGTCTGTTTATTTTTGAAAATGTCCCGAAGTTCGGTTGGCTGTCTGTGATGAAACCTTTGGCCCTAAATTTGTTGCATGTTCGGCCTTGAACTTTTTCATTAAATTCGTTCACAAAATAAAAAATTACGATCTACACAGCCCAGTTTTGTGTTGAATGAATTGTTTCGGGTTACTTTGTATGATTAGTGCAATTAAAACTATTTAATTTCAAAGTATCCTGCTTTCACAAAGCACGCTTGACAATCCTTCACATAATATATATCATACGTTTTAACCCAAAATTTACTAGTCAACAGAAATTAACTAAACAAAATTTTTATTTTTAAAATGTGCCTGAGTTGATTGTCTTCTCTGAAGTTCTCCCATTCTGCTCTTATTGTGAGGGGGCATTTGTGTAAGGGGGTACAGCGATCTAAGAGTTGGTAGTAAATTTGACAGTGGGTGAAATCATGTAGAGGCTGCAATGCAATGAATTTTGATGAAACACCCCGTTGACCACAATTGGTATGTAAGAGTGGACTGCAATGGAAGGACTTTTGAGAAATTAATTCCCCCGACCAATGGGGGAATTAATTTTTACTTTGTCTCCAAAATAGTTTTAGTATAAGGGTGCAATTCGTCCTGAAGATGTAATATTATGCAAGCGTGGGGCTGCCAAGATGAGTAAAATGTTGTAAATATTGGCTGGCAAGGGGAGTGAAATGAGTAAGAGTGGGGGGGGGGGGTTGATTTATTGACAGGGGTAAAATAACGTAATTGTCTAACAAATACTATTCATATAGATGGTTGACAAGTATTGGTGATGTGGATGCTAAAGAGAAATGACTGGGGGTACAGAGTTTCTGGGTTCAAGACTGTCAGACACCGAAAAGGGGCGTAAAAAGATGCGAGGTTCGGGCTTCCAAGAGGGATAAAACAACGTAAGAGTGGGGCTGCAATGAAATGACTTTTTAGTAAATCACCCCTTTGCAGCCCCACTTTTACATTTCACAACCTTGGCAGGTCTCTGCAGCCATTAACAACTTTAGAGTTTTTGAGCTACGTTTGCCAGGAAAATCCTCCCATTGCATCCACTCGTACATATTTTTTGGTTTAAAAATTGACCCGGGTGGTTGTGTAGCAGTGAAAATACTGAATATGCACCTTCAACCAATCAGAGACTGAGAAGACACTATTCTCTTTTCAATAGAGAGAACTGAAATAACTGTAGTCAGTCTTTTAGTTAGATACACCATGTGTATACCATTGATTCCGGTGCTATACTTCTTAACCACTGTAATAATAGAAGTTTACTCTCAGTGTTTTTCAGAGTCGGTTAGTCTTAGAGATATAGGTAAGTCTACTTCGCGCGCAAAAATAAGTAGCCCTAGCTCTTTATACTTTAAGGCTGTAAAAGGAGCCCACATCGGGTCTGCCATAACTGGTGCGACCAGTGAGTTAACAAACTCTAACCGTAAAAAAAACTCACACAAAATACCTTTTTCTCTCTTGAGAAAGAAACTTAGAACTAGATTACTTAGCTTTTTACTCTTTATCTACTTAAAATTTAAGAAAAAGGGGAACACAGCCCAACAAAACAAAAATTACTAACATTTAAACAAAAAAAATTACTAAAATGGATCATCACATTGATCAACCCTCTTCCCACGTTCCGACACACTTGGACGAATTACAACTAGCTGTTCTTACACAACAGAACAGGCGTTTAACACGCGAAATTCTACCTTTTGAGGTTAGACACTATCAACACCAAGACGAGTTAAATATACTCGAACATACAACTAAACAGCTTAAATACCACTACTCTGCAGTAGAACAACAACCTCACCTTTCTTTACCAGAAAAGGCATCACAGTTTTCCCGAACCGCCTTTCTTTCATATTTATTTGAAATTTACGGAACTCAACTCACAAAAGGTTCAGTTCTTTTCATTTGTGACCCACTCACGAATAGTTATATTTCACTAATATATGATACTCTGTTTCACCTATTATCAAACACACTATTTGAATTCCTTAACGGAATATGGTCTGAAATAAAACCCTCAGACAAAGAAGGATTATGTAGAAAATCTTCCTTCGAATTTCTTAAACGCCTTGCACCGGCACCTAATACTAATACTTTACCCTTTCGAAAAGAAAGCGTACACAAAATTGCCAGACAGGAAATAGAAGGATTCGCTCAACTTCTCAAAATATATATAAGCTCCGTCACAGATGCAGACTTAAACGATGAAGAAATTTTTGATTCTCTTACACTCCTATCTTGGTATCTACACAGATTTTTGAAAAGTCTGGTTAGACACATCTTTCCAGCCACTAAACTAAAAGCAGAAATTTATCCACGAATAATCACCAAGATACCAGAAACACCTCATTATATATATGACCCAAATTGGTTTCCTCAAAATTTCGTAAACATCACGGAAATTCCATCGGAAGCTATCCAAAAATTATCCATTAACCACCAAAACATAGAAATTAAAAACTATAATGCAGAAATACAACCATTTACTTCTACGAATATCATAGAAAATGCAAACACTTCTTTAGAAGTCTCACCCATTGAAAATATGGAAACACTAATTCACTCCCAACAATTAGAAAGTCGTATAAATGAAACTACAGAAACAGATTTCAACTCAACACTTTTAGATGATGGAACACTCTTTTCATCGCACACGGTAAACACATTAATTGAACTTTAAGACAATGATCAAAATAATAACTCTACAGCTAATACCACCGAAAACACAAACATTTACCGGAATCATCAACACAGACAACCTGTGAAATCAACTGAATGACACAAAATTCAAACCCATTAAATACAACTATACCACCATTACCAAATGTAAACACACCTTTACCACGTCTACACAGACAAACTCCATACACTTTAATACCGATCCCATCATATTAAATAATTCAACCCAACCTACACAGGGGACTAACCAAAGTATACAAATCACCCAACAACAATTAGTTAATATCGTTACACAATTAAATTCACAAAGTACACAGCAAAGTACAAACGCACCGACTCCTTATTATTTAAAAGCAGCGTCTACACAAACGCCATCACATGTAGTTCATAGGAATACACAAATGATGTATCCCTACCTAGGCGGCTCGGTACCAATGCAACAGTCGTTACGACCGTTTGACGGTACTGATCCCACCTATACAACAGAAGATTTTTGAAATGCTATCGCAGCAAATATGGTAATGACAGCAGGACCAGAGCAGACTGATTCACCATTTCATGAAGCTTGGATCCTGAAACGGATTGACATGATCCAAACGGCCTTAATAGGACCAGCACAACAATGGTATTCACATCTTCCACTAGACATTAAGAAGAATTGGCAAGCCTTTTGCCGTGAATTTCAGAAAACATTTTATAATCAACAGTCGCAAACACAAGCCAAATTACTACTAGAATGCATAGCATGTTCTTCTGGTGAACAAATTAAAACACTAGAACTCAGAATAAAACAAATGACTCGAAAAGCATATGTTAACAACGCCCCGGATATGCGGAACGCACAAATGAATGACGCACTCGTCAAAGCACTCGTTCCACAATTAGCCATAATAGCACTGAAAAAGATTTCAAAGCAAAAATCAACCGCATTGGAACCACAACTTCCATTTGCACAACTTGTCGAAAAAATACACCAAGAAGATATTACACTAACACATATTGATAGACACAAATTAAATACAAATTCCTCTTTTTCACACTCAATCAACAATCTTTCCCTCGAGATAGATAACCTCACAGTAGATGACATACATGCAATGGAACAAGATATTGCTCACGGAATAAATTTAGTACGACACAAGTACTCAAATGACCCTAATTTCAAAGGAAAACCACTCTTCCTAAAATTTTGTAAGAAATGCTCACATTCAAGACATAGTATTTCCGCGTGCCCTGAGAAAATGTACACAAAACCACTGGACAAATCTAATTTAATAATACAAACTTTTAATCAGGCAATGAAAGGAAATCAAAACCTCCCCAATATACAAGTCACATCGAATAACATGACAGGTAAACCACTACCATTTTCACATCGCTCTCGCAGCAATAGCCGAGAACAGAGAAATCACTCAAGACACAGAAAACCAAATAAATTCTCACAAAATATTTCAAAACCCTATTACGGAAATAGTAATTTCAAACCACCAAGTAGAAATGGATCACCATACCCAAGACCAAATTTCCAAAATAATTCACAATAAAATTCGAGACCACAATCACCTCATTATAATCGAGACGGAAATCGTTCACGACAACCGTTCTCACAAAATAGACTTCTTAACGTTAGAAATTATATTAATTCATTACTGGATCAAGAACAAACAGACAACATTACGTCAAACACTGAAAATACAAACACCACAAATGTTTCCGATGAAACACTCCTCGAACAACAATTTAATGATATACATTTACAATTAAACCAGGATACACAGGAAGAACATTTAAATTGCCAAGAAGAATGTAACACTCTCACAGAAGATTACATTCTCTCCGCCTTGTATAAAAAATAACATATGGGTACTACCAATTACAATATACACAAAATAAACACTCGATCATAAAAGAACAATCTCTCCACCACATCTAGAAATAGATTTTCCACTAGATTCTGATGGAACACTTAATATACTAGATAATGACACTTGGTACGACATCGAAATCAAAGAATATCAAAAAATACAACAAGAAGCATCAAAATTTGTTCTCTCAGCAGCAAATAAATCTAAATTTCAGTCAAAAGGTACTGTAAAACGTATACTCTACCCAGAAGTAACCGAGAGTCAAACTCTCAAAAACACTTCGTTTACAATCATTTTCATATATCGAACAGAAAATTTAATATTCTAGGCACAGCCATCCTAGAAAATGTGTAGATTCAATAAAATGTTCATCTCATACACTCGAGATTAAACATAATAATGATATAAAGTCACTAAATTTCTACGACTCATCAATTAAACCACCCCATATTATTCACGATTATTTCCAGTAATTGAATAGGACTCAGTATATTTTACACCATCTGAACACCGTATCTTAACATATTCCTTAACCGCATAGGAATGTAAAAATAAAAATGCGAGCGGTACCATCCTTTATACATCTGATTTCTCATTCATACCACTACAAAAGAATATGTTTTTCTCTATAATGGATATAAATAATCTCGAATTCCCTTACCAATCATTTATTCAAATATTCATACAAAATCGTTTACATCACCCGTTAACTCTCGTTAAGGTAATAATTGGATATGCACAACAAGATACCTCACTCAACGAATACTAAATCACAAAATATTGCATTAATGAACTGACAGAATTCATGGATGCTTATAATTTAAATTACCTCACACAAGGTACGTCAGAAACACTTAAGAAAATATATTGCTTAAATCTTAGCAAACAACAAGAACGCGAATACAAATCACAAAAGAAAAAATTTACCATACCCTTTGATGTCTCAAAATTCACCGAAACTGATAGAGAATTTCTCACCATGTTCAATTTTGAACTCACGAAATTAGCACAATCACAATTTGAAAAATTAGCACAACTTCTTACACAATTTCAAAACTGCTATTCAACATCGAAATTCGATGTCGGAAAAATTAAAGTAGAGCTAAACCTCCCCCTTAAATCCACCGCTATCTTTAAGAAGCAAAGATCAACTCGTATTCCACTACAATTGTAAGATAGAGTACAACACTTACCCGAAATTTTAACACACTTTGATATCATAGCACCCGTAAATACAGACTCTTTAACCACCGGAAATACTTTTATCAACCCAGTAATAATCCTCAAAAAAATGAGAATCTTTAAAAAATGTCTTAGGCGATCGTCAATTAAACACAATGAATGACGAAACAAAATTTAGTTGGCCCATAGAAGCAATCCAAGTTATTCTAACACGGATTAAAGGACCAATTTTCTCTATAACAGATATGAACAGTGCATATAATCAAATGCCACTTGATAAACCATCACAAAGACTCACAAATTTTGTGATTGCTGGACAACAATACTGTTTCAAACGCTTATTCAATGGTATTTCTATTGGCCCAGCAGCTTTCTCATCTTTCATGAGCAGTACTTTGAAACCACTAATTAGAAAAAAACAAAATAATCACCTATCTGGATGACGTTTTCCTCCAAGACACAACAAAAGACACAATGTTGCAAACACTCACTCAATACCACACTATTTTTGAAAATGAAAATCTCAAAGCAGCGCCAGACAAATCTTTCTTTTTCTTAGACTTCGTTAAAGTTTTAGGACATCAAATTCAAAAAAATCACATACACCCAATCAAATCAAAGATCGACGGATTTTTAAAACTACAACCACCTAAAAATAAAAAAGAAATTCAAAACTATGTTGGATTTCTCACATTTTTTTCAAAATATATATACAACCTACAAGTCATTCTTCGACCCTTTTATCTCCAACTTAGAGATACAACAGACTTTAAATGGACTCCTGAATTACAACAAACATTTGATAGAGTCAAAAAAGAACTTACGGACGGAACACTCCGCCTGGCAATCCCTAATTCAGAAAAACCTTTCTATATTCTGTGCGATGCCTCTAACTATGGCATTGGAGCAGCACTCCTCCAAAAAAATCAATTAGGAAAAATGGAACTAGTATCAGCAAATTCTCGTCTATTGTCTACCACAGAACTTAGACTATCCACCATTCTTCGCGAATGCTCAGCCATTATATATGCACTTTCAGAATATGAATCCCCTATTCAAGGATATAAATACCCAATAATATTATACATTGACCACAAACCATTTTTATTCTTATTTTCACAAAAAAAAATAAACCAAATCACAGAGTTTACAAATTTCAATTAATACTAATGAAATTTCCAAACTTACACATAGTTTGGACGGAAGGAAAAAATCTTTCCTTTCCAGATCTACTAAGTCGCTCACTGACGACAACAACACAAGACGAACACTGTCTTCGCACAGTCGAAATACCAGATTCAATTAAATTCTTTATGACACATAATCAAAATACATAACCTATACAGTGTCACTATGCTGTATCAAAAGAATATTTTAATTCAGTATCTACAGACACTGATGTAGAATCACCACATTTTCCAATCTACTTACAGATTAAAAATAATTATTTCCAAGTAAAATTAGAAAATGATCTTTATCTACCAATCTCATTCTATGAATTCAGGACCAAAGCACAGCCTTTGGAGAATATACACCAGCAATAACTAAAACAACTTAAAAATAACTACTCATCCCCAGAAATCCATCCTATTATACAACACACAGATGTCACACTAAACACAAACAAAACAGAACCCTTCATACAGTCTAATCACGACGCAAAATACGCCGAATTTATAAATAATACAAAACTTTCACTCCCAGCAATGAACGACTTTATACCAAAGTCAACCACCATTTATAACTACTTCTACGAAGAACAAACTGAATTAAACGATACACTTCTCTATAAAACACAACAACAAGACCCAGTCCTAAGACAACTTTTGCTTTAAAGTTTCCCCCCAACTCCGTCACTTACTATTCGGGCAAATAAAAGATTACTGCACTATTATTGACGTTTCCAAAAACTAAGCATTAACGAAGACAAAAATCTCCTATATTACATACAAGAAACAACATCACAATAAAATTTGCCTACCACTCTCTTTTCTCCTAGCCATTTTTTATAAAGCACACTCTCATGATCTTTCAGGACACCCTGATCGTGAAAAAAGCAACAATCACGGAAAACTATTATTTTGCAAACATTAATACATGGTTAGCAATACTCACACAAGATTGCTTAAGCTGCCAGACCAGCAAATCCATGCCAAACCTCTTAATGACACCACAGCAGTCATTTCTAGAAGTTTCACCATACTTCAATCAACGTATTTCAATGTATACAAAAGGTCCAACTTCACCGTCTTCTGATGGAAACTTTTACGTCTATGTTATTGTAGACGTGTTTACACACTATGTTGTCCTCCATCCTTCACTCAAAAATGATGCCATAAATGCACTCACAGTATTATTCGATGACTGGAATGTTTAATTTGGCATTCCAGATATTTTAGTAACAGATAAGGAAATGAATACCTTAACGGAGAATTCACAAATTTCTGCCGTACACATAATGTACAATTCAAACCTCGTACGCCATTCGCACCGTGGTCGTATGGACTCGTTGAAAATAGTAACCGCCAATTAAACACGTTTCCTCGAACAGTCCTAGACTCACAATATGACACGTGGTCACATAACGTGAAAAATTTTCCGTTTGCCTTCAATTCACAAGTTAGAACAAACATAAATCTTTCACCATATGACCTTGTATTTGGTCAAAAACCAAAGAAACCCATAATGTTCAAACTATCTTCTACTACAGATAGCTTGGAAAATTGTAAACCCACGGAAAGTTCACCCTGTAACTCATTACCAAATCATACACATACTGACCAATTAGGTCATCACCCGAAAATTAAAAAGTTACAGAAAGGAATGTTTGCACATTGGTGTCCTAATCGTGAAAAGACACACTCGGAAGTTTATAACGAAGTACATAATTAGTTAAACCAAAATAAACATTTACGTACATTTATAATTCGCCGCTTTGGAACAGCGCAACCACTCAACATAAATACTTATGTTTTAGTCGTAAACAAAACCACAAAAACTGGAGTATCAAAAAAGAGCCAACAACAAAAAGAGCAACAAAAAATTGGACTTTATTACATAATAGATACTCCTACATTGGTTACGTATAAACTAGAAGATTTATCTGGTAAACAAATCACCCGTCATAGAAGTAATATAGTACTATATTACGCCCAAGAACTTTTCGTTCAAGAACAAATGGATAAAAATTTCTCGGATAATTCCCATTTAAAACTCCATCCGACGAAGCCACAACTTACCAAGTCGAAGACCCTCTCGTTCAAACTAGACAATTTAAAGGTACCATCCACAGATGACCATCCCCCCCAACTACCTAGTAACCTGTCTGAAATACCCGATCACACTTCGGAAAAGTACACTACACGAAATAATCGCCTTCGACAACAGCCAGTAATGAATTATAGAGTCTTTATACCACAATCAAAAATTTCGACTTCACGAATAACGCACACTTAAAACTATTCACACTTTACTACTAGAGCACACGTTAAATCACTCTTCTCGCTTCAAATAGCCGAATACAGTTTAGCATAACACGCTGAATAGCTACAAAATACACTGCGGATAAAAATACAATTCCCTCGTTCTCCACTACGAGAGGGATCATTCGAATAGTTCTTTCACCCCTCTCCCCCGTAATACAATTAATCTCACTGGGAAAGTTGATTAAACCCCTTACACATAACAAACTTATACATAGTTTGGACGGAAGGAAAAAAATCTTTCCTTTGCAGATCTACTAAGTCGCTCACTGACGACAACAACAGAAGACGAACACCGTCTTCGCAAAGTCAAAATACCAGATTCAATTAAATTCTTTATGACACATAATCAAAATACATAACCTATACAATGTCACTATGCTGTATCAAAAGAATATTTTAATTCAGTATCTACAGACACTAATGTAGAATCACCACTTTTTCCAATCTACTTACAGATTAAAAATAATTATTTCCAAGTAAAATTAGAAAATGATCTTTATCTACCAATCTCACTCTATGAATTCAGGACCAAAGCACAGCCTTTGGAGAATATACACCAGCAATAACTAAAACAACTTAAAAATAACTACTCATCCCCAGAAAACTATCCTATTATACAACACACAGATGTCACACTAAACACAAACAAAACAGAACCCTTCATGCAATCTAATCCCGACGCAAACTAGGCCGAATTAATAAATAATATAAAACTTTCACTCCCAGCAATGGAAGACTTTTTACCAAAGTCACCCACCATTTATACCTACTTCTACGAAGAACAAACTGAAGTAAACGATACACTTCTCTATAAAACACAACAAAAAGACCCAGTCCTAAGACAACTTTTGCTTTGGAAACTTCATAAAGTTTCCCCCCAACTCCGTCACTTACTATTCGGGCAAATAAAAGATTACTGCACTATTATTGACGTTTCCAAAAATTAAGCCTTAACGAAGACAATAATCTCTTGTATTACATACAAGAAACAACATCACCAAAAATTTGCCTACCACTCCCTTTTCTCCTCGCAATTTTTTATAAAGCACACTCTCATAATATTTCAGGACACCCTGATCGTGAAAAAAAGCAACAATCACGGAAAACTATTATTTTGCAAACATTAATACATGGTTAGCAATACTCACACAAGATTGCTTAAGTTGCCAGACCAGCAAATCCATGCCAAACCTCTTAATGACACCACAGCAGTCATTTCTAGAAGTTTCACCATACTTCAATCACCGTATTTCAATGGATACAAAAGGTCCAATTTCACCGTCTTCTGATGGAAACTCTTACGTCTATGTTATTGTAGACGTGTTTACACACTTTGTTTTCCTCCATCCTTCACCCAAAAATGATGCCACAAATGCACTCACAGTATTATTCGATGACTGGAATGTTAAATTTGGCATTCCAGATATTTTAGTAACAGATAAGGAAATGAATAACTTAACGGAGAATTCACAAATTTCTGCCGTACACATAATGTACAATTCAAACCTCGTACGCCATTCGCACCGTGGTCTTATGGACTCGTTGAAAATAGTAACCGCCAATTAAACACGTTTCATCGAACAGTCCTAGACTCACAATATGACACGTGGTCACATAACGTGAAAATTTTTCCGTTTGCCTTCAATTCACAAGTTAGAACAAACATGAATCTTTCACCATATGAACTTGTATTTGGTCAAAAACCAAAGAAACCCATAATGTTCAAATTATCTTCTACTACAGATAGCTTGGGAAATTGTAAACCCACGGAAAATTTGCCCTATAACTCATTACCAAATCATACACATACTGACCAATTAGGTCATCACCCACAAATTAAAAAGTTACAGAAAGGAATGTTTGCACATTGCTTTCTTAATCGTGAAAAGACACACTCGGAAGTTTATTACGAAGTACATAATTATTTAAACCAAAATAAACATTTACGTACATTTATAATTCACCGCTTTGGAACAGCGAAACCCCTCAACATAAATACTTATGTTTTAGTCGTAAAAAACCACAAAAATTGGGGTATCAAAAAAGAGCCAACAACAAAAAGAGCAACAGAAAATTGGACCTTATAAAACAATAGATACTCCTACATTGGTTACGTATAAACTAGAAGATTTCTCTGGTAAACAAATCACCCATCATAGAAGTAATATAGTACCATATTACCCCAAAGAACTTTTCGTTCAAGAACAAATGGAGATAAATTTCTCGGTTAATTCCCATTTAAAACTCCATCCGACGAAGCCACAACTTACGAAGTCGAAGACTGTCTTGTTCAGTCTAGACAATTTAAAGGTACCATCCACAGATGACCATCCCCCCAACTACCTAGTAACCTGTCTGAAATACCCGATCACACTTCGGAAAACTACACTACACGAAATAATCGCCTTCGACAACAGCCAGTAAAGAATTATAGAGTCTTTATACCACAATCAAAATTTTCGGCTTCACGAATAAGGCACACTTAAAACTATTCACACTTTACTACTAGAGCACACGTTAAATCACTCTTCTCGCTTCAAATAGCCGAATACAGTTTAGCATAACACGCTGAATAGCTATAAAATACACTGCGGATAGAAATACAATTCCCTCGTTCTCCACTACGAGAGGGATCATTCGAATAGTTCTTTCACCCCTCTCCCCCGTATTACAATTAATCTCACTGGGAAAGTTGATTAAACCCCTTAACTCAGTAAACAAAGGACACGGACTATCTTTTCACCTGCGACTCTAGCAGAACCACAAAAACCCCTCCATCAGGAAGTGAAAAAAAGGGAATTACAGGCCATTCCCCACGATAATAATAAAGAGGAAATTAAAAAAATTAAGTTAATAACCGACTCACAGCTCGGTCCGAGAACAATTCCCTAATCTCATTTATTTGCCAAGATATGATTCGGTAACTTTTTTGTACCCGACTAAAAAGTCGTGGTCACGTAAAATCATAAATCATATCGTCTAAATCACTTCTCAGTCCTCCGCTCTTGAAATATAGTCGATTCTCTCTCTCTCTCTCTCTCTCTCTCTCTCTCTCTCTCTTCTTTCAACACTTTGAAAACCATCTACTAAACTCTCTCTCTCTCTCTCTCTCATCTATTCTAATTCTCTCATTTCTAATTCACAACTTAGAAAATCTCTAATTTTCTATGATATCATTATAGTTCACTTCTTCTCTCTCAACAAAACAAGAACTGTCTCACAGCACAGTCCTTCATCCTAATTTTCGACTTCTGACTTCGCCGACGACTCGCAGAAATCTCTCAAATTTGCTCAAGGAAGCAACAACGACAACAACACTCAAATTGCGACCTTCAGTCTCACAGTACTGAAAGCATCTTCCTCAAAAGACTTGACAGTTATGCACACAACTTCTCAACACAGACTCGAAGTATTGTTTAAAAGAACACCTTACGCTGATACCTTTAGATATATTTAGAGTTTTAAACCAAGACAGGTCCGCTTTCAAGATATTCTCTATAATCTAGATCACATTCCATATTCACAGACTTGTTGGGAATGGGTTTTTTATACTACAGACTTTAGTAGCGAACACATCGCTCTTTTCTACTCCTTATCTGTCCACGACAAGCAACACCTAAACTCTCTGAAATCCTATACACAGATATTGTTTACACTGTTAATCTTGACGGTATCCCAGCCTCATATGATATTAAATATTTTAAAGAACTCCTAAGATTGGATGAAAAATATCAACAAATTGTTAAACAACAACAATCCACCCGCCCTCTTTGGAGATCATAAAAACGGAGAGCAATTACATAATTGGGCTAAAGAAAGAATTTCTATATCGTACAAAATAACATCAGTTCAAAAGCAATGAGCTCACGAACTATTAAAACAATCAAAAATCACATTCTCTGTTGAGATAATTGTTGAACAAGACAAACTTATATTTCACCCACAAGCGGCAGCACCGACTATCTTTAGAGTCAAAACAAACCCATCACCCTTCATTTGTCAAGAAATACACTACAAATTTGATAGATACACAAAAAACACCGCAGGCTATTTTGTCTTCTATAATCCACACTCTGGACTCTCTTACACATGTCCAATACAAATCTAACTCTCATATTACTTATTATAATCTTTTCATCTCCATTACCAAAAAAACAACCAATTAAAGTCGACCAACATATTATTTCCACACCTAAAACATGCATACAAGATCTTGTAGTCACACACTATGATTGTTCACCAAAGCATATCACAAATTTGCAATATTATAAATTTAACAAAATTGGCGAATGTAAAATTAGGCCAGCCGATTTCAAAATCCTCCCCGCACAAATACAAATTTTTTCACAAATCCGAACACTCCAAGTACGCGCTTTCGCCATACACGCTAAACCTAGCGATAAGGAAAGCTTTTGTCACAAAATCGCACTCAAAACAGGTTTTCGGTTTGATCACGATGATTGGTATGTTAACCATAATGAACGACCTTTCTTTCCAACAGAAATTGAAGCTCGTAGAGAACTTGCATGCATTGGTCTAATAGGCAAAAACCACTACCGCCGTCAAATGATACAATTTGCCGTATTAGATGACCCCTGTTGGCAAGCTAACATAGAAGAAAAACAAGGCCGTTTTCGCTTAGATCGATATAGACCTTTTTCCTTCCAACACGGAAGCATGGTGTATAATCCACGGGATCATAACTGGATTCCTAACGGCACTGATAATCCCTGGGCTAACTGTCCCGGTAAAGACTCAGAACACGAATATCATGTCATCCACACACAAGGATGGTCACTTCGATTAACTAACATCACTCTGACTTTTGATGTTGCCTCAGAACACATGTACTATGGCAAAGTTCGCATAAAATGTGACATAGAACGAGGTTACTGTTCTCCAAATCACACTATTAAATCCACTGTAGTTTTGGGAACCAGAAAACCACTGCCGTATTTTTGACGTTGGAAGATCAGATGCACGCATGATTAAATTCCAAAAAAGATACTTTGTTGAAACATTTGAAAATAATGAAACTAATTCTCGTCACAAACACAATGCACTCATGTAATCAAGTCGTTTTCAAAAACACCTTTATGATGAATCTGCACTCTCTCGTTTCGAGGTTCTCACAAAACCAATTTATAAATGTAATGAAGATCGCCCATACTACGCCACACAATATCAAGACAATTTAATACAAGTAAAGAAGGTTTTAATTTTGTCTCGGGAACACCGTCATCCGACTTTGATAACACACACATCACAGTCCCTGACGGACCACCCTCTTTAACACCCTACGCAAAAGCAAATATCCGTGATGGATATGTCATTCCACAAAAATCAGAATTGTACCGCAAATCAGAAAAATACGAATTATTTAGAAATTAAAATTGGTTTAGCGCTGTTCATCCTAATGTCCAAATCGATGCCAAACTTGATTACAAGATCAGTAGAGTCTTGCTTGAAATGTATCAAACAAGCTTGAATATTTATGAAAAACTCTGCGACTTAGACCGCGATTTGAAACAAACAGCTTTCATTTTACTAACACAGAAATTCCCTTTAGTTGGTTATATAATTACAGGACAGCGACACACATTCGCTACACTTAAAAGTCAAAATGTAATTTCACTCTATCAATGTAAAGTTGTCTCATCGCCCCTTTATGTATTAGAGAATCAATGTTTCGAACCTATCCCTATATACTATCAAATCAAACTACAATTTGTAGACCAAATCACCCGTAAGACATTCCCTTGGTCCATTAAGGCACCATGTAAATCCGAAAATTTTGATCAACAAATCTCATTCGACGCAGACGGCGATGACACATAACGCTTAACACCCTATCCAACTAAGGCGCGAAATCCCGTTAAAACTTTCACGCTTGACGAAGTAGAAAACCGCTTCACCCACGCTGATTTTACCGCGCAAAAACTCGGAATTTACAGTCAACACAAGTGGACTAAATCAATAGATAAAATGAAATTTAATCAATTAGTCGATGACGCAGCTGAAAAATTTGAAGTAGCACGCGCAGTAAATTTTGCAGATCTTGCAAAACAAGCACAATTACAAGCACAATTCTCACAATTACGCACGGAGTATAACGATTACTTTGAAAAACTCTTTATTAACGGCAAAGAATTCACCCTCCTCCGACTCGATTGGCGTGACTTGATTAATTGCAACTATTTAAAAGAATTCCTCACAGGAATCTTTGGATGACCTTGATACGTATAAAAAGAAATAGCATAATATGGACTGTATTTAATTTTTTACAGTGCCTTTTCGGCCTATTTCGCAGTGCATTCAACACCTATAATCTAAAACCAATTTTAGGACCCAATATCACATTGGCTAAGATTATAACCTCTGGGTTTTTTGGAGTATTTTCACAAACAATTTTCCATGTGCTACAATCTGACTCTACACAATATAAACCACCTTGACCTAAAAAATGGAGTCGACACTCAATCGACAGTTGTACTCCACACTCACAACTTGAATTGAATTTATTACACAAAAAGTTTGAAATTATCTATAAGAAATCCTCCTCTCCAGTGCACAATAATTCAAATAAACGCCATACAGCCACTCTACCAACTTCTATTTATCAATGCTATGAAGCACCGACTGATTTTTGCACGAAACCAGATTTTCAATCTTTACACGTACACTCTTTTTAACCTAATAAACGTAAACGCTCACGCGGAATTTCTCTTTCAAGCGACTCCCTTGAAAAAGATCCCGACTACCAAGAAATTTTGGAGGAACTTTTCCTCAACCTTCCAAGTACTAGCCTTTAACACTCTTTTTGTTTCAGTGACTCCACTGCAGTCCCTACCCACCAAGAAGAAGGCTCACCAATCCCCCCAAATGTCGATTCGACAGCGTACGATTTTATCATGCTGGAGGTTGATGACATTCTACCATCACCCCTCACTCCGTTGGTACTGGCACCCAGAGTACCCAAGCCAGTTTGCGAGATGCAGACACCCGCCCTCTTCACGATGGTGCAAACTTCCCCACAGCCACAGTCTGTGGACACAGCAAATTATGCGCGGGTGAACCCATTGCCTTCACCCGCTACTTCTTCCTCGAGTTCAGATAAACTTCACTTGTACATCGATAGCGACACTAGTTCGCCTACAGTCCCTGCAGGACTGCAAAGCTCGTCACAAGAGCTTCAAGGAACTAGTCAAGTGCCACATCCACCTCCACTAATCTCAACTGCGCACACAGCAGTCTCCACAACACAACCACCGATTCAACCCACGCATATTCCGTCTTGGGTTGATGAAGTGGCCACAGCGGAACAATCTGGTCATGAGATGGTTGTTTACAATTGGGCAAACTCTGTTAGGATCCGTGGAGCACGACCAAGATCGCAGCCACTGGTTTACCTACCACCAGTGATGCTCACACCGCGTACACAACGCCCGTCGGTAACCTCACCGCGGTACGGCCCGGCTTTACCACCTTTGAGGCCACAACAATCTTTTCCTCATCCACCCCCCCATACAACCGACCTACGTCAACTGACAATTACCCTTGCACTGACCCCTCACCTAGGAGGCCTACATGGGCAACAGCACATGAGATCTACCCGGTTCGCTCTTCGCCGATACAAGCTTCACAATCGCCTGCTCGCCACACAGCAAACCCTCCCCGAGGCCCACAGCCCTCATCCTCTCGCGGAAGGCCAAACCCTTTCACGCCAACACACGGCATTCCCCACAGTTCACAAGGACTTAATTTCACATTCCACGAGTTCGCAAACCCTCTCGGCATTAATACCATCCAGGGTATACACGTGCCAGCGAGAATTAGCTACACCTCCACTACGCCTCAGCACACGCTGAAGCCAACAACCAGTTCTTGTTCTCTCGGAAAACTAGAGAATGAGTATGTCCAAGGAGGACGAGACAAGGACCTACCCCTGGAATGTTTGCACTTCCCCATCAATTCGCGTTTCACAGAACGCTTCTGGCATCTGTCGAAGTATTTCTTCGCACTCGAAGATAACCCGAATGACTAACTCAACACCTTTTTCACTCGCGACACTGCACCCTACAAGATATACGCCAAGTACGACCCCTTTTATTTGCACGTTTTTTACATCCCACACAGATGGATATAGACAACACCACTCACAAAGTGAATCGGGTGAAAATGCTCCACACGATTACTTAATTACTTAATCGTGCAGCATCAATTTCAACACACCAACCCGATAATTCGCATGAATTCACGCCTCCAATATGCTAACACAAAGCTGACCTCACCAAATTATATGAACTATAGCTACATAATACAACCTAATTATAGTGAAGGCACTCTTCGTACTTTCGACCCCATCATGAACTATTTCATATTTTCACCACTCTACGCCAACACCAATCGCCCCATCCTCGTCCCAATTCACTATTTACAGTGTGTAGAAGGGGGCGCCACAAAATGTACCTATGGACACAATTTCAACCTCCTCTACAGGGACTGGATGGCCGATAAACTTGAAAATCGCCAGCCCTCACAGGAAGAGCTACAGATATTTAATTACCTTCTTGCGTTACAGCCACACTTTAACACCGATCTGTATCCTCGTGCTCTTGCTGCTTGTCTGGCAAGTGACACAGAATTCCTTGCCTTCTTTCGAGATCTAGACAATCAAGCTGCGGATTTCAAATTTGATTATCGGACGTAGGCCACAGTCCTACAACACCACCTTGGGCTCACAGACCCACAAAAAATCTATTCAAAAATTATTTTTCTATTTTTCTTCTTTCTCTTTCTCTTTTAAAATTTTTTCCTCTCTAAAGAATATGTATCTCTCATATATTCTTCTCTTTTTCCACAAGAATGAAGATTAGGATCAGTTCTTTTCTTCTTTCTCCCCAGTCGGGACTTACAAAAGAAAGCATTATATCTTCCTAATAGATTTAATAGGAAAGCTAGCTCACACAGTAGCTAAAAGACGGATTTCCATCAGGTAAGCTGGTAAGTCCGACTGGTTCAGACCTTGTACCAGGTGGAGATAAACATAAATCTCCTCGTACAAACCATACAGAGACTACGACTACAAGCGATCCTCCAACTGGGAATAAATCCTCACTACAAGACAGTGAGAGTAGTTGGGCATACTCTCAACAGGACTGACGTTACTGGCCAGCACACCTTGTAACTGGCACCGTTACTGGTTTGACAAGGCAAACCTCTTTACTGACGACACTAGCCAATACTTCACTGACAGGGACTTCAGACGACGACACAAGTCACAATCCACTTCAGAGAGGACACAACTCATCAATCACTTCACCCTACCTTTCAACGAGGATGACACATTCAACGTATTTCTGCTACACTTCACATTCGGATTTGAAACTTTCAACCCCGGATGGATGTAGCAGTGAAAATACTGAATGTTCAACCAATCAGAGACTGAGAAGACACTCTTCTCTTTTAAATAGAGAGAACTGAACTAACTGTAGTCAGTCTTTTAGTTAGATACACCATGTGTATACCATTGACTCCGGTGCTATACTTCTTAACCACCTTAATAATAGAAGTTTACTCTCAGTGTTTTACAGAGTCGGTTAGTCTTAGAGATATAGGTAAGTCTAATTCGCGCGCAGAAATAAGTTGCCCTAGCTCTTTATACTTTAAGGCTGTAAAAGGAGCCCACATCGGGTCTGCCTTAGTTTCTCCGCGGTTCCTAAATGTCCAAATTTCTCGCAAAACTTATCTTGGCTAGAACTGATCTTGGCTCCTCGAGAGCCTTAATACTGTAACTTATTATACGAATAAACATTTGATCATTAGGTGAAATTGCCATTCCTGTCCTACAAAAAAACGCAGCTTTCATTGTTCCATGAAGTTGAAGAGAATTAGAAGATCGCTGTTTTCTAGGGTGAAATGACCTACCCCAAATAGAAAGTTAGAGCAAACTGGAAGTTTTCTGTATGTTTCCACCGTAAGAGCACTTCTTCTGTCTTCTCAGAGAAAATGGATAGATTGGGAGGAAAAGGGTGGACTCCATATACTTGCTCTGAACTCCACTCAACTGTTCGGTTGCTTAGCAAAAAGAGGAGCACTTCGATCCAGTAGAAATGACCAGGTCTTAGATACTCAAAATCAAATCCGTGCTCAAATTCTCCAGCAAATGAGCTACTAGTTTTCTTTTCATCTTCGATGAAGTGTTCTGTTGCATTTCTACCGTCAGAATGCATTGCAATCAGTATTTTGTTGATCTGAGATGGAGCAGTGACGTTGAGATCAACGACTCCTTGTCCTGGGTTCTTTTCATCAGACATAAACTCAATCGAGGCAACCGCTACTTCTGAAACGAATGCATGCCATTAGCCTCTAACTCAGGCGTTGCCAATTTACGCTAATTAAAGAAGCTCGAAGGTTTAACATTGATTTTATTATTAGTTTTCTTTCACATTGGTTTAAGGCTCAACATCTGCACAAAGGTTAAAAATTTTTTAACAGCTAGATTCAATTTTTTTGACGTTACAAACTTTTTTTTGTATATTGATAATAGATAGCAATCTGCGTGGTCTCCATTATTAAATAATCTTGGTTTATCTTGATCTAAAATTCAAATGTTTGCTGATTATTTCTCATTGCCAATCTTAATCTTTTCTCCGATCTTTGATATTTTTTCCTCTCTCCCTCAGCCTTTTACCTCTCGTTTTTTAAACTGCTCGCGTTATTGAACTTGAAGTGAGCACAAGTCCCCTCCTGTTGGATGACATTGTTTAAGAAAAGACTTCAAAAAATCTAGAAAATTGACTTCGGATCACGGCGTGGGGAAAGTTGATGTCAGAAAGCATTTTATCTATTTTTCAAACGTTAAAAACTTTCAATGAAATGTTGGTTTCCTAAGTCTCCTCGAAAAAATTTTGCAAAATTTCCAAAGAAAATGAAACAGCACTTCGATCCCAAATCTGCAAGTTCTCTATATCGGCAAAAAATAAAAAAAAATTCAGTCCGGGGTGCGCATCTTGTACTTGAGGTGAGACTAAGAAAAATAAAAATAGAGAAAAACAGCGCCCACTAACTGACTATTCATAAATTCATAACCTTTGTGCCAATAATATATCTTATATTCTTTGTACACATATAACTGAATGAATTTCTGTGAAATCATGGGACTTTTAATTATCCGATAATTTAAGTTATCCAGTTTTAAATTATCTAATTTTAAATTATTTAGCTTATTAACTAGAATTTGGTTCACACGGATGAGCAACAAACAACTCATTAGACGGCACATAGAAATTTTTGAAGAATTTAAAGACTTTTGAGACGGCTCGTATTGACGTTACATACGATTGACCTCTTTCCAATTTCCATCCGTTTGATTTTACTTCAATTTTCAGTTATTTCACTCCCCGCTCATTGGGTGAGACAAAGTTTACGTGAAAGTTATCAATAACTCCACTCATCGAGTGACAATAGTTCACACAGCCTCCCTTTTGGTTGGGTGAATAAGTACTGTAAAACAGTAAACTAGAGGGTTCTTGCTGAGAGCATAATTGCCGATCCCCGAACATCGGTGATTGATAAGGATTGTATAAGTTTAGTGAACGACCAGACAATCCCTGAGCCTGGAATGAGCAATTGCCACTTAACAAGCCAACGGATTGGGTGTTTTGTTTCCAAAGTAGCTGTTATCCTACCAAGGAATTCGATTGCAAGAGAAACAATTTGTGGTCCTCATTTTTGAGCATATATTGTCGTGGATGAATTATTGCCGTTCATCTGCCGTATCAAGAGCGTACTCTGCCTATGTAGCCGCATTGGTGAGAACGTTAGACTGAAGCGACTAAGTAACAGGTATATCAAATGCAGTGGGTTTGCTTGTTCTCCAGGCCAGGACAAAATTGTACCAGGGGCTTGAGTGAATTTCAGGTAAAACGTACTTTCAACTACAGGGAAATGGTTTTCAATGAGCAAGCAGATGTTATTTTGTCTCGAAAACGGGTGCGCCTTGCAATTTCGTCTTTTTGCTCATGAAACTCAATTGCGTGATCACTATAGACATAAAGAACTCCTGCACTACAGAACGGGCATTTCCTAAATCATTACGTGTCATATGAAGCCCCAGTGTTGAAATGGGGGAGCAGAGACTCTTGCTCCAGCATGTGCAACAGACAATGACGGATTCTTTTTTTGAAACGTACGCTGTACCATGAAATTTTTAATGTAAAAAACTTCCTGGATCTTCTTTCGCGAAAATCTTGGGAAATGAGTGGTAAAAAACTGCTGTAGAGTTTCTAAAAAATATTTCAATATCGAGTTTGGTTTTGAAACATGCTCTTCAGAGGCAAAACAGAACCATTACATAACGCTTCATACTAGTCTTTGCATTGAAGAAATTCAAAACCTAATAGATTCATTGGGAAGGGCTGCTTGAGTCCAAAATTTTTATGGATGAACAATTCCAAGGGCGTTCTCAAGTTCTGCGCGTTGTTGGGCATTGTTTTTAAAATAATTTATTAATCACACTTTTCTAACGTTTCATGCAGACAAACACCGGGGAAACTAGTGTAGCTCAAGTGATTGCAATACCCGAAATAATTCTTCGTTTTTTTATCAAGTCCCTCTATTTCCACTGCAGACCACAGTTCGCACCTATCGGCCTTGAGGTACAGGCCATGATCTGGTCCGAGCTTGCATAGATTGTTCCAAGATCTGACGAGATTGTCTTCAGAGCCCACCAAGACACTATCTTCTAGGTACCACTTGTTTTGTTCTAAATTTGGCGACGATTCATGACTTTTCTCTCTAATAGGCCAGAGTGTAACAGAAAAGAGCAGCGGAATGCCTTGTTGGACTCTGCTTTCACTCTTAATATCAAATTCTTCATAAGATTTGTTGAGCAGCCCCGGGCGTTAAAATAGCAGTTTAGTTTACCATTTCGCTGCGTTTTATGGAATTGAATGCAGTGCAAATTTAATTTGCAAAACATCTGAAGAAATTGGCGAGGTGAGTATAATGTCATGCTAAAGCTTAGTCGAATGTATTATGGCTTGTTCTCCATCCTTTACTCGGACACCCAATTGAAGTCTTTTGAAAAGGTCTACTGTTTCTGAAGCTATTAACATCCTGAGGATTTCCCCGACTGCTATTGAGTCATTACCACCTCTCTTTTTCGACAGAGGCGACAACCAGGCCCTGCATAGAACTTGCGCGAAACTCAATAAAAACATATATTACAAGATATATATGGACTTTCGGAACTTTTTCATTAATTGCATTAAATGTCTTTTTTATAATTCAATTTGCATATATCAAGAGATTGTTTGTCTTGGCCTTAGAAAACCCAATATAACAATATCTTATCCCTAGCAACTTATTAAATCAATCGACTTCACAGAAATGCTAGTTATAGTTTGAGGTGATCTGCTTTACCTCCTTATCCACAGTTCTTTTGGTAGGGGGGCAAACTAATCATAAATACTATAAAGTAGTCTCCACTTTTTTGTGATTGTTGCGTTCTCATTTGTTGCACAACGTCACACTGAGTTTTTTGCCATTCTCAACTTAATGATGCACGTACGGCATAAAACTTCTCAGCTCAGAGGAAACTGAAAATGTCAAAAAATATGAATTACTTAGGTTCATTGAAATATGGTCGGAACAACAAATGTGGGGCTAACAGAGTTATCACGTTTCTATAAAGTCTAGGAACCGTAAAAATTTCAACGCTGAAGGAGGAAAACGAGAAGCTAAGTATGACTGACAATGCCAATTATATGGAAATATCTATTCAGTGCTTTTGAGCTCTGTATCGAATTTGATCGGAGCTCTTTTGATCATGTTTAAAAGCTATTGGAGATCTCATCACAACCCGGATTAGAGTCCCATAATAATCAGAATCATGAAAATTTCATTATGATTTTTCCTGACCAGAGTTCTGATCATGGCACTTATTAGACATTTCATGTTAAAATTCAGAGTAGAATTCTGACCATAGTATGAAAATAATGAACTTCAATTCTGTATTTCCATGTACATTATGAACTTTTTGTCTGTTTTTGAAGTAAACCTTGAATTCGAGAAGTACATCATTCGTTGGCTCCGATGAGCAAATCTTAATATAATTGCTAATGAAGATATGAAGAATTGGGAATGAATTTACCTTACGACAATGAATGAATCAAGGTAAATATGCAAATTACAAGCGATCAGATGTATTTCCCATGTACATTATGAATTTATTGCCTCTGAAATAAATCTTCAATTATGGAGGTACATCAATTATTGGCTCACATTAAGCAAATCTTAATATATTTGCTAATAATGAAAAAAAAATCAAGGTAAATTTGCTAGTTACGCGATAAGAAGTGGTCTTACCCAGGCATCCAATCTGCTCGTAGTACTCGAAGTCGGACTCACAATTGCAAGTGAATGAACCTTCACTGTTCACACAGGTGGCATTACCACTGCAAGCTATACGATCAATCATTGTACACTCATCAATGTCTAGAACACAAAACAATACAAAGGAACAAAGTTTATTTTTAGGTCTATAAAGAGCTTTTTGGTTCTCTTTCATTTCTCAGTCTAATATTACTAGAAATATGCTAGAAATATACTAAATATACTAGTAATACTAGAACGGAGACTGAAACAGAATCAAATGTGTAGATAACTTATCCAGTACGCAGATTTCTTTCCGCTCATAAAAACAAAGCTGTGAGCGGAATCTTGACGAATTGAGCAGTCTTTATGAAGTTTTTAACGGGGACAGAAATGAGCTAACTGAGTGCGGACAGAACTTAATGATATCTAACTGACAATATATCTTTCAATTCACAACATTTCATACAAATAATTATCACCAACACAATTCCGTTTCAGAAGCTACACTTCCACGCAAGATTTCTTATATATATATATATATATATATATATATATATATATATATATATATATATATATATATATATTATATATAAAATTTAAAATTGGAGAAACATATGAACAGCGCCGACCCCAAGCCGACCCCAAGCCGACCCCAAGCCGACCCCAAGCCGACCCCAAGCCGACCCCAAGCCGACCCCAAGCCGACCCCAAGCCGACCCCAAGCCGACCCCAAGCCGACCCCAAGCCGACCCCAAGCCGACCCCAAGCCGACCCCAAGCCGACCCCAAGCCGACCCCAAGTATCTACGATCGATCGCAACCAAGGTAACCAAGCATCACTCACGAAACCAACCCCCCCCCCCCACTTGACGGTGTCCAGACCTCCCAGCCAGGTGTAACGGAAAAGAAGAAGAAGAAGAAAATGCGCTGTATAAAAGCAACCAATTGCCTTAGAACTGAGTAGAAGAACTACGATATATTTATGATCTTTTGATCGAAGCAGCCCAAACGCTAAATCGGAGAAAAAA